>NC_091134.1:45873215-46176246 GCF_041381155.1 Argopecten irradians | reverse complement strand
TAAGTCTGGGCAGCTCAAAATAAGTAAATACGCCATGATGCATCGGCTTATAAAACTGCCCTACGTAACTGTCGAATGGATGTCTAGAGAGTTTGACAGGACCCGGCCTCTCGACAGCAGACAAGAAATCCCTAACAATTGATGCTTACAGCGGAGTTATTGGTAATGCACTGATCTGAAGCAATGTGTTTCCCACTTAGAAACCTTAACTTCAAAAGTTTTTTTACGTGCAACGTTTATCCCAGCTGAGGTATTTATCTTTGCCAAATAGTTTGTCTTCAGCACTGAGTTAACTACCACTATATTTTGTACAATGTATTGTATTTCACGAGAAGTACTTATCGAATAATCTGTTGACAGAGAAATTACCATTATATGTGTTGAGCTGGTAGACAATCACAGTGGTTTGACACAACATTCGGATGGAGCACCACCATGGCGGACATCTCGTCTGCCAAATACGTTACGACTATCAATAACGGACACTAGGACATCCTTTTAGGTGCAACAACACCAATTATTTTCTAGAAATCTTATGTGAAAATAGTGATTGTTGTGCACTAGGTGTACGTATGGACACGAACAATTCATTAATAGAGTCTGGTCCTCTTTATATTATCAGTTTATGTTCGCTGGTTATTTTCAATCAAGCTTATGATCTTAATGCCTTGGTTCTAGTTTGAAATTGCATCTTGATAAGAATTTTATCTGAATGGCGGGCGTCGTTGATAAAATGAAAAACACTTACTGTTCCGGATCACATGGTTCTAGTTTATTAGCATGAAACCCTGTAATATATCTTCTTTTTTTATATCTAAGGTTTACTTCAATAGATTTTTATGTTTTCACATCATGAACAGCTTCATATTTTTTGTGTTATATCTCCATAACATAAAAAAATCTATTCAAATTAATCCTTATAATTAAATTTACTAAAATCAATTTCTTCAAAATTCAATATTCATTTTAGGACTCTTTTTTCTTCTACGAAATCATTACGCCATAACTGATTTTACAAACGGCGATGCCAGTTTTTCCTTTAAGGATTGATAAAGTCATGTTTAAACCAAACTGAATTGTTTACTGTGTCGGTAACCCCATGCCGTTCTTTTTTAAATAGTTTTTTAAGGAAGAACAAGAGGAATGGATTCGGAGCACAACATTATCACTTTAAATAATAAATGTTGTTTTGTCGTTATTTCATTCTAGGTTTATAAAGCTGTTAATATGATATCGCTAATATCTGTTTTGTGTAAAGAGCTGGCTAGGCTATTCACACAATGGGAGTAGACCACGCATTACATAGCATTCAGAGGCTAATAGATAAGAAAGATTGTATTCGAATAAGATATATTACAACCATTCAATAGTCTAAGTCATATCACTTTGGATTTCATTTTCAAATATTTGATTGAATGTAGCTGTTGATTTGTTCAGATATCGAGTTTCATATAAGACTGTAAAAAAGCTGTTGGTTTACGGCAAAACCTAGAGGAAATACGACAATGCGTTAAAACAATATAGGCCTGCCTTTGTCTATTTTGGCATAAGGTATGATATGACCAAACAGAAGACGATGAGGTATTCTAATCCTCTTGTTCCCATGGCTTCAATAGACAAGTTATACCGACATGTCTTCATCTCTGCCGGACTAGCTTGTAACTGTGACAAGTTACAAGTCTTCTGGATAAGCCATGGCAACGACTAGGACAAACGTTAAAAATAACGAAATCTAATAAAATTTGTATAAAATGTGAACCGCAGTTGTCGAGCATGATTCAATATAATGTCTTTTTTTAATTTGAAGACGTTCCGGTACAAGAATACCATGACTTAAGTTCCATCTTCGTCTTTGTAAACGGAACCAAAACAATGAAGTGTTTAAAACGATAAATGATTACTAACGTCTGCTCGACTCCAATTTACGTTTCGTACGGAGGACAGCGTATAAACTGATGGAACTTTGAGACTCAATGACAATGCATGAGATACCGGTACAATACATGCTCATGATGAAGAAGTTAATTTCTAAGTCAACTTTGATGTTTTGCAAGCTCGAAAATGGCGACCATGATGGCTTACTGCTCAATGTGTCTGGCACACTACTGACAATTAACCCTTTGCATCTAAGTAGCAAGTTCGAAGTATGTGTCGGGCAGTTGTCAGGTAATGTTCACTAATAGGAAAACTTTCTCTTTTGGAAACTAAGACTTTCCTCCAATTATTCCATCATTTGAACGTCCTGAAGTAAAAGTATAATTACCAGATTTATGATATGACATAAAAGCATAATTCAAACAAAATCAACGCTTTACGCTTTAACATTTAGAACCAAATTGACATTATATTTTGTAAACATTAATGTATCTGTTAGCTGCTACAACTCTTCTTGTTTTTTCAATTTCTAGCACGAATTTCGTTTTAGTTCGTTATGGAAGCGGCGACACCACGAGCTACTTTCACACCGTGCCGATCCGTATGGTGGGCGTGATCACTGCATAGTGTGATGAAGAAGCAGCACCTCAGGCTCTGATCAAGGTTTCATCACACAATCAAACGTCGTTAGAGAATTGCTATCGTGGACTGTTGTTTGTTTGGTACAAATCGAAATCAATCGAACTAATTGGAAGTAGCGGCGGTTGTTAGTACTGGTGTTTCACGCTCTCGGGATATATCTGGTCAAAAAAGGGCTGCGGCAGTACACCACACATGTACTGTACTGTATGGATATTGCCCATAGGCATGTGAAGGTATCATACCCAGACAGGTGTTAAGGTCGAGGTCAAGGTCATTTCGCTGTACACAAGACCTAAATTAAGGCATGTTATATATCAATACAAACTGCACTGCAAGCAACAAAGAAATTATTTATCGATTACTACATATAAACTTTATGATTAAAGTAATAAGGTTAATTATTTTGTTTTCTATGACAAACTTTGTCAAAAGCCCATTTAGAGGCTAAATACTGCAATACAACACCTTGCATATTGCTAAATTATAAACATGTAGATCTAAATTGACATTTATAATCAATGACTTGACTTAGAATTTGGCAAATACAAGTGAAAACACGAACAAAGATAATTGGTTTTGACTACATATTAATCAAATGGCGCTGCAGTGGGCCATTTTGACAATTTGCACATATTCAAACTTAATTATCGGACTTTGAAATGATTGCATCACATACAGTACTGGAATTCACACGTCTCTGCAATCCATCACATGAACGATCAGAAGTGATTGTTTATGCAACGATGTATCCACCGTTCTCATGGTTTTATCAAAGCCAGTCGATACCGTTTTCACCAATCAAAGTTCCAACAGCATGAACATTTCATTCACTACAATAATCAACGAATACCGCCTCATGCGCACTTCCGGTCGTTTAAAATCGATGTGCGTGCTTCCGGTTAGTTTGATGTTATTTACATTAGAAATATGGGCATTTTGATCCACCATTCATGAACTACGAGCAAAATTTACAGCTTTGGAATCTCTGAAAAGTAAACCTTTATCTGTTTCATGAGATAATATAACCACATACGTACGCGCAAAAACAGACTTTTTGATACATTGTAAGCCGTAACGCATTATTATCAAAAAGTGTGCCATTTTGGGTAGCGTGCCAATTTGGGTAACATGACGTTAGCTGATTACCGATTCTGAACATTCTCCGTTGCATTTTGTAATAGGCCTACATGTAAAACCGAAGCCTCACACTTATTCACTGGTCTTCTAGCTATTAATGATTAGCAATATGTTCTATAAGTCTAGGTAGTGCAGAGGCGTCCTTATATCTATATATATCAGTTATAAGGTTTGCATCATACGTTTAGGTAGGTAATTTTATAACAAGTCTTTGCCTTGAAAATGCAATTATCCAGCGTTTGATGTTTGGAACAACTTCCAAGTACGTTTTTCACATTATCACTCACAATTTGTTTAGTTACCTGATCATTACTATGAAAGGATATGTAAACGATGGTTTTATTCTCTTCATTTCTGTATATACGACTAATGTGCTTACCTGCGTGATGCTATAAAGAATTTGTAGAAAGAAATTAGTTGTAAAATGTATGTCTAGATGTATTTAATAAATTACATGCATCTATATACATGTTTTTATCATTTGAAAATGTCACTAGACTAGAAATTTAAATTTAAATCTGTATGGAGAAGACAAGACGTTTGTGAATCAAAGCTTATTTTCACTGAGCGCCTAGTTATTATTCTTTGTACTTTTTCAATAATTAAGCTTATATTCATAAAATGCCTAGTTATTCTACTTTGTTTTTTTTTCAATAATTAAGCTTATTTTCGCAGAACGCCTATTTTTCTTTGCACTTTTTCAATAATTAACCGTATTTTCACAGAACGCCCAGAGCTATTCTTCTTTGTATTTTTTCAATAATTAAGCTTATTTTCGCAGAACGCCTAGTTATTTTTCTTAGTTTTTTCAATAGCTTAGCTTATTTTTGCTGAGCGCTTAGGTATTCCTCTTTGTAATTTTTTAGGTCTCCTACACTGTATAAAATGTCCCGAAATCGTACGAAATGCACCAGGCTTCAAAATCGATCATACCTCTAATTGAGGACACGGGACGCTTTTTACAAGTATTCCTGTCTAACCAAAAAGAACGCTGGAAAAAGCGTATTCAAACGACTCGATCAATTTACATGATGAAATAAGAAGTAAGACATTCCGGTCCACGATGCAGAACTTTGTAAGTGTTACGTTTATACACACACTAATAATTACAATGCAAGTTTTTGTTGTTGAAAAGCTCTATCTAGGAGATATTTATGCTTGAAATATTTTTGCGAATGGCATTCCATTACACAGGCCATGCATGTGATAATACTATTCACACAATTAAAGGTTTTGTTCTACCTTTAATTATTTACAGACAATTATTTGATATTCACCTAATGTACATTTCCGTAACTTCACACATAGTATATGAATAATTCAACAAGTTAAATTATCTTATGTAAATTTACATCAATTTAAGTTCAATGTGATCTTCGAAAATACTGTTGAGTTGACTATTTTGAATAATTTGCACATAAAATTTTCAAACAGGTGCCAACAGCTTCCGATACTAACCAGTTCGAAAAAGCATGCATGCAATTTGCAAGCAACTACTGAATTTACAGGAAACTTCATAAGAGGAAACAGTTTATCAAAAGTATCATAAGAGACGCCCCGTGAAGGTCGTGAAAAAAACCCAGTCACAACTTCAGCATATTCTTAAAATTTCGCTCTCCACGATGCAGTCTTGGAAAATCAACGCGTTGACGGTGTGACGGACGCACGTGTGGCTCACGATTTGTTACACACAAATAAATCATATAAGAAATGTCGTACTGGAAATAAGCAATACCAAATAAGTCTAGGACGCACTTATTTCAGTCAAACAAGATAAAGGCATAATTTATAGTATCATAGCTGAGGACGGTTTCAGGAAGGTGACTGGAAACGTGGTGCAATGACTTAATGTACACCTTCGATCAGATGACCTAATACGTAAAACTGTTCTTTTGCCAAGAAAAATTTTGGACAACGAAACAATAAATAAACAACATTTTATTAAGTTATGTAAATCTATAGGTGTCTTTATCGTCTTCAAGAACCTCTAGCCCAGACCAGTGACCACAGCTTGCCGTGTTTACTTATGTTATTGGTATATATCATGTATACCTTGTCTGATGTAGACAAATAGAGTTAGGCGATTGACTTAGCGGTGGTCTTGGAACGTTAGGCTTATCCGTGTCGCTGGCTACATCTGATAGTACGGAGGAGGGTGGCAGTAGGTTTTACATGTTTATTTACACTTGCTAGGCTTGGTCACTATACGCTAATACTAGCCGATTTTGTTTACCATAACTGCATGGTAACATTGAACTTTGAACTTGCGTAAGGAAATGTTCTGTGCAACGTAAAAGGACTACTTTTTTTAAAAAGAAAATTAACACATGGCTTTGTTTACATTTTGACGCAACATTACGTGTATATTGTTGTTTTTCATAGAATTTTGGAAAAATGTAAACAATATATACATGTTTTATATTTATAGATCTATATGATTCAAACAATTTTTAAATTAACAATGGTATAAAGAAACGGAAAAAATATCCCGACCGGGGCGACGTGCTTTCATTTTTGTTAAAAATGATGGGTGTCAAATGTAAACATTACCTCTGTGCCTATGTTCGTCCTACGATCGAGCCTTTGGGGTGGACGGGTGTGAGACCCTCTGATAGAGGTCAGTTATAAACATATCCTCTTGTCTTTGTTCTTTGAGTATTTAATCATGTGTATTATAAAACATGCACCGCTAATAATCCACGTGTTGACAGTTCCGCGTCACCACAAATACATTGTTTCCATCGAACACAAGTGAATTTGGATCTAAGCGTAGATTATATAATCACATGGCTCCCAAGGATGTAATATCGTCAAGTCAGACGACATCTCAAACACATTGAGCTACTTGAAAATCGGTGTTTTGACAACTTCGGAAAACTAAAGTGTGTAAACGTGCGTCAGCTTCGCCTTGCTGCACAATAACGGTCACACATGTGGCCGTGTACAAATTCTTTATGTTATTACGCTATATATTAACTTTTAGCAAAATTGAATATATATTTAAAGTTCTGATCTGATTAAATAAAATTATCTCTGAAATTTACTTTGTCATGTTTATTTTACACTAAAATAATGAACTTTTTTGTCGTCGCGGATGAATAATTCTACCTTACGTGAAGCGTCATCATTCGCTGTTCAATTGAGTAAGCTCCTCCCACTTTTGATCGACTTTTATTGAATAATTACGTCACTTTCAAATGACGATTTGTTTTGCATAAAATATAAATAAAAAAGTCGTGTGAGTGTAAATATACATTGAATATATTCTTAGAGGAATTGCTCCATACAAGCATGGTTAACATAAAAACGAAATCCAATCCCTATATGTCAAAAACTTAATATTGGACAATATATCCATTATGTACAGGGTTTTTAAGCTAGTTGGTATGAGCCTACCACTTTGTAAAATTCAAAGATCACTGGTTTGTACCTTGAATAGAACAGATAATTTCTTCTACATTCCAAATATCACTAGTAGTCCATTTTATAAGGTAAGCCTTGAGCTGACCCCATTGCAGAGGGCCATAGAACGACATACTAATTTGGACTATTTAACACTAGTTGATAATCTACATTACTTCTACATGTATGACTGAAAGATTGAGCAATGCAAAAAGTGTCCTTTGCAAGAGGTTTGGACAAAATGAATCATCTGGCATATCCACCCGCAGATCCAAAGGGGTTATATTGCCCTAAGGAAAACCCCACACACAGAATTTTCTTGATAAAATCATGTTTTTTAATCATTTTCCACAAATTTTGGATTCAGAGAATACCCCCATAGGAAATTTGGAAACATGAAGAAAAGTTTTCTAGCTTTGCCACTGATATCTAAATATATGTAACCCATGGTTACGAACAAAAATTGAACCGGTTCATTTTTCTTTGTCTAAAAATTGCAGTTCAGAGTTTGACAAATAACAAAAACTCCCACCGAACAACAAATTCTTATTCTTGCTATCATGTTTCTGATAATTTCTATGATTTTATTACTTTTTTACAGTCTTATATGAGAAAATCTATTTTTATGTTAATGGAAAACTGTGATTTATATTTATTTAATAACATGATATGTGGCAAAAAAATAACACTTCATAAACAATCAGACTTAAAGGTATGTGTATATTAAAAATATAAGGATGTCACAATACATGCATAACAAGATAAAAAGCACAGATTTATAGCAATAACAAATTATTGCATTATTATCACAGACATTCTTATTTCAATGATATTCTCACTTTCATATTGTGACTTGAACTTCATTGATAACAATATTTACTTACATATTGGAATCTCTTCTATTAAGAATATATAATAGTACAGTTGTGTCATGATGTGGTGAACAGTTTGCATGTACAGAAAGAGGAGAGCACTTACGAAAGAGCAAGAAAGGAGCCAATTACAGCAAATATGGTAAGGGAAGTGGTCTCCACCAAGTCAATACAAGAGCTCACATCAAAACAACTTGTTGTTTCTGTTCACACAATTAGTACCCTTTTTATAAATTAATTTGAATTAATTATTGGTCAAACAGTAAAAATAATAAAATTGTTAGAGCCAGAGTGCTTATTAGTTAAAATAAACTGCAGGAATTTCGAGAGAAACCTTCTAATGCATGCATTGGTTTCTTTGCAATGGCTTATAATTATTCCACAAAAGTCTCTTTCACCATTGATCATTACCGAAGTAAACAGACTCACTGCACTTCTCCAAACGAGTAGTACCAGCATTATTTCTATGAGGAACATTAATTAGTTACAATCAGTTATTACATTACAGTAATTAGTCCTGTTGATTACTTAAATGTGTCCAAAATCTTTAGACATTACATGGAAGGAAGAAAGCATTTTCATCGATTCTTGAGCCAGTGATTATTTGTTTAGTTCTTATAAACAATGGCAATCTTACAAATTGTTTTCATGTTTCCCGAATCTATACTAGAGAAGAAACACTGTATAAATTTCAAGTGATTCTGAATTATTGTTTGAACAATGAATTTCAAAAGCTGATTATGATGTTGAAAACTTAACAAGTTCACATACATGTATTTACTGGTTTAGTGTAGAATTCATTATTTGTTATCCCGGTATGAATTGATACCAAATGACAATTACACTTTCTTAGATTAATATCACACTACTAATATCTGCCCTACATCATTCTGTCACATTAGGAACTTGTACTAAGTATAAATAAATTTCTCATGCATACGTTTTCATACATAGTGCCCATTGTCTCTTTCTTCTATATCCTTCAACATATTTGGACTTTATTCAGAATTAAGATTTGTAAATCAAATTTTGAGGTCCCCTTTTCTACATTTCCAATGTTTATTCCATTGTAGATCTCTAATTCTACCATCAGTTTTCTCCTAGGTATATCATCTGTAACTTGACTAATTCCAATTGTTTTTGGGAGTTTCAGAATTTTCTTTCTTGCCTTAGTTGGAGACAAGGATGAATTGGATGAAATTATTTCAACAAGTTCAGGTAAAACACAACCATAGTATCTGTAGTAGGAAAATCAATATGTGCCTCATATAGAAAGCCGTTATGTAATCCATCCATCCGCGTAACAAAAATTGTAAATCTGCTGGATTGACATTTGGTCTCCAACCAAAAATGTATGGCCGCATCTCAACAGAGTTCTCTCCCCTTAGGTCAAGTTCAAAGTCAATCATTGACCTCCAGAAGCCAGTATTTGGATAAATAGAATCCCTGCAACTGAGGACATGATTGTAAGCATCCAGTAGAGAAAGATTTTTATACTTCATCATATACATTATACAGATACTGGCAGATCTACTGATGCCCGCAACACAATGAACCAATATTCTCCCATTGTTCTTTTTGGCATTGCAAATATATTCAAAACATTTATCCACAGAATTCAATATTTTTTCATCTGAGTTATCTTTCATGGCTATAAAATGACAGATAAGAGGGTAGTCTGGTGGATAGGTCATGTTATGGATTTCTTCAGCTACATTTAAAACTTGTGTGATTCCCAACAATTTTAGACCTTCTGTGGTGATAGCACCACGCCCACTTAGAAACAAATGGTCGGTGATTTCTGCAATCTGGGCACTGGAATGTTTCTGCAAAGATGAGGAAAGATAAGTCAAGTATTGTTGATAGACCAATTCAATGTGCAGACGGTAAAGAAAGTAAGAGAAACAGAGAGGTATATGATGAACATGCTAAGGTATACCAAGGAAAATCATGGTGTAAATCCACCTAATTCTGTGTACCAAGAGGACTTAAAACTGCATTTCATAAAAACACAGAATCATTAAAGTGAAAGTCTGGTTACTCTCTTTTCTATTTATAGACTCGACGTATCACATGAGTGATATGACCTCTGACCTCCGATCAATTTAGGTGATTGTAACACTAATGATACACAAACAAGCCTCAATGTAGCAATAGCTAGCTGTTAAATCTTTAAGTTAGAATTTGCTATTCAATTGCAGAAGCCAGCTAAATTATCACAACATATCCATAAACAATTTGTTAAAATGGAGCATTATAACTAGAATAACCTGATGATTTCCTAATACTAAAATAAAGAGGAAATATGCTCTGTTAGAACAAGAGGCCCATGGGGATCAATAACTGTCATCTGTGAAATGAACACCACAATTCCAATCCAGCTGTTATGTTTGGATGATAACTTTATGGGGACAGAATGGTAATAAATCACTTTGGTAGCTACATACTACCATCTCATTGCTATGACTATTAAATTTGTAACTTTTATGTTTGTTTTATGGTCTATAAATCACCAAGATTATTGAGGAATATGATGCAAAAACCCACAGTTCCTTAAGAAAACCATCAACCTATATTACCAGTAACCTGAACCTGAGCCTCCACATATTTTGTAAAATACATGTACCAAGATATTCCTATAGATATTTGAATAGACTGTTTATTTTTAACACCATTTGTTATTCATAAATTATCAATAGATTTTGTTCGCTACCTGGTAACCTATTTTTTCCTGTATATTTCATATTTCCATATTCATTAACGTAACTGATTCATAACTAGAGACACAGTGAAATGTCATAGAAACTGTGACAAAGTTATATCATATGGTATCTTCAGTTCCAACAAAAATTACATCATTTTATCTCAATTTTCTGATGTTCTGAAGCACAGACAAAAAAATCCAAACTGCATGCATGTCAATTTGAAGGGAATATGTAGATGATTTTTTGCTACTATGAAGGGATACCATTAAAAACATTATATTCTATCTATAATTTGACTTTCTCACCTTTCTAATTTTTTGTTTTGTTTTAAGCATTAAAAAGTGAAAGTAAAATCTCTCAAAGTGATATCAAATCTGTTATGCAGAAATAACTTCATAAATCTGAGACATAATCAATTTTTGTGGAAGTTCTGAAGACAAGGGTCCATACAAGCTAAAGACAATCTATTTTGAAGACAGATTCTGTAGCCGCCCTACATGCTATCTAGACAGTGTAGTTTGCAAGATGTACTTTTGTATCCATCCTTGATCCTTGTATGATAGCAGACAAGTTTTATACATTTCCAACATTTTTAGTGCAACCCTGACATTTTATATAAAAATAAATAATATAAACAACAGTGATATCAGTTGGAAGATTATCCTGAAGAATGTTGATAGCAATAAAAGTGTTTGCGTTCAAAGGATACAAATTTTGGCACTCAAGAGGATTTTTTGAAGAAAAATGCTATGACTTTATTAAATGCAATTTATAAATCACATTTCAACATTTTTTTATCAAATAACAAAAGAGAGAGAGAACAAAGAATTTTTTACCGCCAAGTATGTACATGTGATGTGATGATCTGTATTTACCTCCTATACCCTAAACACACAAATGAACTTGTCTAATCTTAAAAATGAGACAGTGCATTATAAAATTAAAGGGGAGTCAGCAAATCTAAATTCAAGAAAAGCAATCCAATTCCTTGAATAATAGGCAAAACCCAATGTAATGATACAGAAAAAAATTCTACCGCTGCCACATCCACAAGTATTTTTATCAAATTCGAAAAATGTCTTCATACATCAAACCTGTTGTACCATTGTGTCAGCTATATCTGTCTGAACCACAATGTCTTTGATAAACAGACAGATATAATAACTATTGCTAATGGCTTAACAGATGGTGTGTCATCATTTATACAATTATAAATTACTCACGGCTCAAGGGTATATTTACTGGACTGATATGATTTTTAAAAATTCCAAATTTTGACCTATAACCCCATTAATATAATATTGGTCTTTTGTCGTGTGAAATTTTATTAACCCCCTAAATAAATAAAGCTGTACAATAATATGTGTCAAAGTATGACAACAGACAATGTAAAAATTATGGCTAGTCTGTCCACCTTTATCCAGATCCAAATTTACAAACAGTTAGAAAATAATAATCAATATTCCAGTAGTTAATTAACCTGATAAAATTCCATTTGATAACAACGAAAGTTAACCTTTAAAGTGAACAGTCGGGCAAGTATGGCTAAAGTCGGTAAAAATGGTGTGAATGTATCCAGTATAATTTCTTATGAAATAGAAAAATAAAATCTCTCGTCAAAATCTGTCTGCGTACGAAGAAATTAATTTAAAGTATAGGAATCCTAAAACGTCCTCCCGGCTGACTATGTCCGTGGTTACATTTACACGCAACCTCGCTTTCAATGCTTTCAACTTTCCTTTACTTTATTGGTCAGAACTGGGAAACGTAAGCAGAACTTGACCGTCGTATTAATATGTGAGAACTTTTGGAAGGCCAATGAACGCATTTAGACTGCTTTTCTTTGCCCGACTATTCACTTTAAATTGCCTATTGGAAAAAAAATGGGGACACTAAAGCACGATATTTTAACTCCTACACAAATTGAGAACAATCCTACACAGGAAGTTTCAGTTATGGTGAAAAAATAGGCAGCTGATCATGGCAATCATGACCAACTTGTGTGGAATAATGTTCTTGTCCGTTTCCTAGTTATTTATGAAAACAATTAATATTGTATAATGGTAAACTGGTTGACAAAATTATCATTTTGCCAGATCTATAGGTTGTAAACTAATCTTAAATATCTACAATATGAAAAAACCCAAGAAAAGTATCTGATAAAATATTATGAATAGCATGTTTTGTCTGAAAAGGAGAACACTTCACTTCTTGGCCAATATATTTCAACATAGTAGGGGGAATAACTCCCAAGATATCAACAAAATAGCAATTATCAGTCTCTAAACTCATCTTGCCAGTTAATTTTAATGGCCAGACGAAGGTTCTTTTAAGCATTGATAAACGATAGAACCGTTTGATTTTGTTGCTTAGAGTATTTTGAGGACATGCAAAACTTTTTGGATGAAGATAAACAAATTAAGATTTTCTTTGAAAGTATTTCTTTTTTCAAAAATAAAACTGAAAAACCTTACTTAAGCACTATAAATACAGTAATTTACATGTATGTCATAAGTACTGCAATAAACCAGCTATAGAGTTTAATATTCGATCATGGTTTAATTAATTTAAGACGTATACGTCTTAACGTCCATCAATTTTCTTAATATGTTTCCTGAAGATTAGTTCCTGGGCAAAAAAAAATATGCTTTTTAAATGAAATGAAGTCACAATGGTCCAGTTTTGTATTTTTGTTTTTACTGTCACAGCAATGTTACTAGAGTCGACATAAGTCTACTCTATAAGAGATACTAGATAGATGGACTACTACATGTACATCTACCAGCAGTGATACCAAAACAAACAATTGTATACAACTTGGCAGCAAAAATGTTAGATACTGCCCCATAGTATCATCAGAATTGTAGGTCAGAAAGGTGTTGATGGACATACAGACAACATAATGGTTCTGTAGCCCTCTGTAAATATGTTTCTGATCAGAATCTGCCTCATCAGCTTCCATTCTCAGCAACAGGATATATTTTAACAATAGTTAACTATACCCCAATAACACATCAGGGTTTTTTGGTGATAGCTGTCCTGATTTTACATGTACAATATTGCATATATACAATGTATGATAAATGCAGATTTCCCCTGGTATACATGTATTATAATTTTAATATTGTTTTTTGATTTGTTGATATTTCATTCAAAAAGGAAGAAAATCACACAAACTTTAGGTTAATGAGTCACAATAGCAACAACAGTAATGATTTGGTTATAAATTGTATACATTAAATTAGCAATATTTTACAAACTTTAATGGTTATTTTTCTTTTTCTTTTTACATTTAAGTTTGTCGAATTTTTTTTGTAATTTTTCATAAAAATCTGCTGTCATGATATTGCCAACATTTTCTACATCAATCAGGTTGAAAATAATTGAGACACCCACACTATTATCTGATTAGGAGATAAACTCTTACTTAAAGAACTTGAAATCTGTAGATATTACATATACACTTAATTCATTTAACAAGAATTATGAAAAACAAGAATATCTCTGCAAGTGCTTGAAGTTCTGAAAATCTTTATACAAGTATTATATGGAGGAAAATAATTGTATATAGAAATTAAATTATATTGTTATTTTATTCATAAATTGTCTGTATACATATTAAATTGCTATTAAAAATAATGAAAATAATAGATAAGAAAATTAATGGATAATTTAAAAATGTGAATTAACTTTCAATATTAACAAAAAGTTGATGAAAATTCAGAGTTTCAGCACCTAGCTATGCCACAGATTCGGTGACTAGCTATGTGATTTGTAAAGTGATTCTATGTAACGTGATTTTATTACTGATGTGTATGTAGAAAAAAACCTCTGGTAACAGTTTGACTAGGCCTACTGTACTAAAAATAACATGTATGTACATCATGCATGCACAAAATGTACAAATGTAGATTCTAATGAGCTTTACACTCGAATGAATATTTCGTGTAGACATTTCACTTTTCAAGTTAGTCAACATGTCTAAATATGTGGTGTAGAGTACTTACCATGATGATCTTGCCGGTAAAGAATATTTCACAGCGTTTGGGAAGTTTCAATCCAGAGTTGCTGTGATAATCTCAAGTGACATTATTTTATGAAACAATTTCGTTTTAGATGAAAAAGAGTACTGTCTGTAATCATTTTCATTTTGTTTCCATAATAAACGTTTTAATTAGGATTACTTTATACACAAAACCGTAAACATTTTTGCGATTACTTTGCTAGTTTAATTAAGGCTGATTCAGAAGTAATTGTGAGGGGCATCACAAAAACAAAAACACTGCACGTTCTGGCGTCATCATGTTGTCAAGGGGAAATGACATAAATCATCATACACTCGTTAATATTTTAAATAGACGTATTGAAATACGAGAATAATGAGATGCCTTGAAATCCAAGCATTGTCACTCCAATTTATTAGGCCTAGTAAAATAAATACAGTAAGACACTTCGTTGACAGGTGAACAGGTGCTCTAAGGGAGGCAATTCTGACAAAACGAAACTAAGCGGAAGTTCTGTTTGGTTGAGAATGCGCATGTCAGTAGTAGCAGAAGCTTTGTTTATGACAGGTAAAAGGCAACCGTGTGTGTCACGAAAGCTGGTATTTGGAACAGCTGAGCTGCGTATGCAATATTGATGATCCATTACATACACAAAGAGGTACGTCTTAACAAAGAAACCAAGTTGTCTGTGTGGTAATTATCCAAATCATTAGAAATGTTCATACATTGATAACATATATTTTTATGATGATCATGTTCATGATCAATAATTTGGTGCGTATATTAGCCTGTTGCTTCTAATTCTGTAAAATGTAATGAACGTCTTGGGTATATCATACCCTATGGACTATTTTTGTTTTTGTTTTTATGTGTGCATATGTTTTGAAGAACAAAATTTGGTAGCATATTCTTTATACTGTAATATTTCAATGTAACCAACAGTATGATTGATCAATATTTATAGGTAAAATATTTATGATTTAAATCGTACATGTAATGCATACATGTAGTTCAATCAGTGTGCAGTACAGTGATTTTGAATAACGCTTTAAATATATGATACATATACCAGGTAGATTATCTTTTTTTTTACTCCAATATATATTGGCAATAATAATGGGAATTCAATGACTTATGTTAACTGTACACACATATATGTACAATATATAATTTAAATATAATTCTTAACTTCATAAACATGTATACTGTAGGTTTATGTAAGTACACAGAATGCATGTACCTGTGTATGCAAACATGTCTATGAAGGAACATAATAAAAATATCCTAGACTGATCAGACAGGTATTTTTTCCTATGACAGACAGTATACTAAAAGTTTACCAAAAAGATTTACATTTATCTGCTCCATTATGAAAAAACAGTTATTCCCAGGTTAACATATGTGTTTCTGTTCCATTGGTAGAGTTATTCCCTGAACGTTAACATGTATATGTTCCATAAGAGACACGACAGTCTTTCCCTGAATGTTAAAGTGACGTGTATCTGTTCCATGAGAGAAGACAGTTATTCACTGAAAGTTAAAAGTGTATCTATCTGTTTAATGAGAGATGACAGTTGTACCCTGAATGTTAAAGTGTATCTGTTCCATTAGAGATGAGAGCTATTTTCCTGACGGTTAAAGTTTATCTGTTCCATGAGAGTACAGCTATTCACTGAAAGTTAAAAGTGTATCTATCTGTTTAATGAGAGATGACAGTTAAACCCTGAAGGTTAAAGTTTATCTGTTCCATGAGAGATGACAGTTATTCCCTGAAGGCTAAAGTGTATCTGTTCCATGAGAGATACATATATATGACAGTTATACCCTGAAAGTTAAAGTGTATATGTTCCAAGAGATATGACAGTTATTCCCTGAAGGTTAAATTGTATCTGTTCCATGAGAGATACATGTATATGACAGTTATATCCTGAAGGTTAAAGTGTATATGTATGTTCAATGAGATATGAAAGTTAATTCCCTGAAGGTTAATGTATCTGTTCCATGAGAGAGGAAAGCTATTCCTTGAAGGTTAAAGTGTATATATGTTCCATGAGACAACAGTTATTCCTTGATGGTTAAATTGTATCTGTTCCATAAGAGCTAGAGGACAGCTATTCCTTGAAGGTTGAAATCAACATGTATATGTCCCATGAGAGATGACAGTCAAGTTATTCCCTGAAGGTTAAAGTGTATCTGTTTCATGAGACATACATATATGACAGTTAAGTTATATGACCTTAACATGGCTGAATTATATATATATAAATATGTATATTTATCTGTGCCATGATTGAGAGACATTATTTGTCTTATAGGCAGCTGACTTATTATATATCTTCTTTGATAACGTATGTCCCATTTAGTGTTTTTAATTTCACATTATACTTACAGTACATATGATCCATTGTTAATCATCAGAATACCTAGGCCTATAGAAGTTTAGCAGGTCCGATCCAAGGACTACACAATGGCGGGCGGCGTATTCCATGTGGAGTTTGGAATCAACGAGACTAGTTTAACGCGAGCTCTAGAACAGGGAAATTTTGTGACAGCGGAGAAACTCATCAGGGACGCCAGCAATCCATCATTCTTAGATGAAGGTAATTTTTTATGAATATAGAATTGAGTTTTGACCAAAGTTCTGAATGATTTTTCATATATAATAACTTTGGATTGATGTGTCGGCAGATTTTATTATAGATCAATTAAAATGTAATCATGGAACTAATTTCATTATAGGGGTATTTCACTAAATGTTTTGCTTTTTTAAATACCATACAAAATGCAAATTATAAATTTTACATTTAGAGAAAATTTTGGCGAATTGACCGTTACAAACTTTCAGCTTCCTCTTCTTCTCATCCTGTAGTTATATACATGTAAATGCATTTATCCCATAACTATGCATGATTCACAATGGAAAACCATGTGATAAATTCCATAGCTATTGGCTATCATTTATGTTTATACACCGGTACTAGTGTGTAAACACCTGCGGCGCCTATGATCGGTCAACTCCTATTTGTACATCTGATGATTCTGATCGGCTTTCATCTTCGGACTACATTTCAAAGTGCAGTTTCATTTATATAGAATTGCATTTACTGTATAACAGGTAATAGCTTATTAAAAGTATTAAACAACAGAATATTGGCTATCTATTTAGGCACTATGTTTTATGGCGGAAAATTATCATTACTCATTGTATGGTGGTAAGTTTCACTGAGTGAAGACGAGAAAGGGTCACAACGGTATAAATATAGAGTTAGTTATAAGATAAAGAAGTTCCCCAATGTGTGACTGTTATCTATTCATGTTTATCTAAACTCTCCTTAGTTAATTTTCAAATTTTCAAAAGACACTCGCTAAAGTTCATGTCTTTTTAAAATTGAAAAATTAACTAACTCAAGTTTGATACACAAGAAAAACAACAGTCAATTGTTGGAGAACCTCCATATATGTTCACATGTTAACATTATTGGTCACAATTATAATAAGATTTCAATATTTCTTTCTTGTTCTGTTTCAGGTTGTTACCAGAGAACGCCCTTGTTTATCTGCCTGTGTGGGATGGATGAGGAGGAGAAGAGAGTGAGACCCAGAAATCTCTACCTTGCTAAATTAATGATTGAACATGGAGCAAATGTCAACTTTAGAGTCCCTACAGTGAGTTTTGCGTTTAGAGCCCCCACAGTGAGTTTTATGTTTAGAATCCCCACAGTGAGTTTTACGTTTAGAGTCCCCACAGTGAGTTTTATGTTTAGAATCCCCACAGTGAGTTTTATGTTTAGAGTCCCCACAGTGAGTTTTATGTTTAGAATCCCCACAGTGAGTTTTATGTTTAGAGTCCCCACAGTGAGTTTTATGTTTAGAATCCCCACAGTGAGTTTTATGTTTAGAATCCCCACAGTGAGTTTTATGTTTAGAGTCCCCACAGTGAGTTTTATGTTTCGAGTCCCCACAGTAAGTTTTACGTTTAGAGTCCCCACAGTGAGTTTTACGTTTACTTGTTTTAGATAACCTATTTTGATTATCTTCATCATTTATATGATATTTAATGGTAATAATATGGTAATAAGTTGAGGTCATGCATTTTTACTCAGTTGAATGACTTAGATCATCTTTCCAAGTCATAGTAGTCCAAATGGGTCAAGAGTTTGCAGTATTGCCAGCTCACCGCCAATTTCCCTGAGTTGACCCCTGTCAGGTGGTCGAGACATAAGTATCTATAAACGTTAAGGAAATTTCATTGAATTGACATATATACACATCAGATTACCTGGTAAATTATATTGTTTAAATTAATTGGGTGACCTTCACCTGCTTTCAGTTTCAAATAAGTCACTCATTTCCATTGTTCAATTAATTAATTCTTACCAAATTCAACCAAATCAATACCCTGTCCATATAACAACCAGACCTCCTTTTCAAGGCCTTAGCTAGCTCAAGTTCATTTACTTTAAATGTTGGCTGTAATTAAATATAATCTTAGTGAAAATTTCTTTTAAATTGTTTAATTGGTTTTTTTTCAAATTGATTTGTGTCTTTCTTCATGAAATGGTTTTTTTTAAAAGAACTACCATATATTGTATAAGTTATAGTAATATTAAGTGGCTTCTCAGTTTTCTCAATTTTTTAAATGACCTGGGCTCAGATATTAAAAAACTTATTTGGCTAAACAATAATTCTCAAAGAATTTGGAATTATCCATTCTTTAGCTAATTGCCTATTTTGGAGAAAATATACTGAGCTAATCACCTTTTGATAAACAACTGATCCCTAAGCAAATCAAATATCTATGCACATTAATTTCATAAATGTCACTTGATCTGATGATTGTGAAGCCTTAATTACAAGCTTCATGTTTGGTATTCAATCAATAATTCACCGGTTAATTTTATGCCATATTTATGTGCTACATTCACATGTATCTGAGCTACAATATACAGTTGTTGACTGGAGTTGATCATGAGGGTCCAACAAATCATCTGTTGCTCGAAAACCCAGTTGATAACTGTTTTGATATACCCCATTGTGACATCACTCCGGTCCAACAGCAAATTTTAACATTTGATTTTAACAGTTCTTTGAAATGGAAAAGTTCATTTATTGGCATTTTTGTCAATAGAGTTTATAAAGAAGCTATTTTATAGGGGTATAACAATAGCTTTTATTGTTTATTTGTTCAGACATTCTTTGGATCTGAATTTGAAAGTCCTGGCTTGAGTCCATTAGAATTACTTACTGACTTCTACAACGATCTTACAAAACACAGACATCACTACGGCAATGAACCATGGTAAGTTGGGCATTATACAAGTTTACATTGAAGAATTTAACAGTTGATCTTTGTGAAATATTCTCTAATTCTGAAGAAAATATGAATAATCAATGATTTATACATGAATGTTTAGGTAATTAATTCAATTCTTGATGAAGACCTATCACCAAAGATTGAAAAGAATCATTTCCATGGTCTATATTAGATTGGTTTAAGCCAATCTTTTTTTTCATTGGATAAAGAGAAAAAAAACAATTTAGGAAAAAAAAATTATCTTCTGACCCTTCTTGCTTTAAGGGATGCTTCCGGACATTTTATTCACCTTATTTAAAAATATATTTTACTTCTCTGACGTTTAGGACGACCTACCACTGTGGCTGGGATCCTCACATTGATGTGGTGGTCGGCCTTAATAAACAGTACCTCACAACGTTGGAGGACGTAATAGAGCATGTGGAGGACATTATGTTTGTTATCCTCAGTAAGTTTCACTTCTACAGGCTGTATGTAACAATGTGTCTAATAGAGGATCTTACAGGAGTGGCTATGTGATATGAAAATTATCAAACAAGTTCAATAATTTGTTATGTCACAAGCCTTTAGCCAAGTGGCACATCAGATTATTTAACTATAAAGTTTGCTGTATTTCATATCATATAGTCATGAGTGTAAGATTCTATTTATCACACAACTTTAATAACAGAGCTATAAGTAAAACTTCAGATTTCATCTCTGTATAAAACAATAGAAATCCGGCATGGATATGACATTTCCGTCTACTGAGATTATTTAAGGAATAGATGTTTATTTTGTTGAGGTTATGAGGGTATAATGATAAAGGAGCATGTGTAAATTATGTAACCCTGGCAAAGCCGGGTTACATAAAATTTACACTGGCTCCATTATTATCATACCCTCATAACTTCAACAAAATAAACATATATTCCTTATATTTACAGTTTTTCAAGTAAATGAATATTATTTCTTCATGCGGCAGTTGCATATTTTTTATTTAAACACCCATATATTTTTCTCTCCTGTCATCGTCAACGAATTCGATTGAACAGCTGATTGGAATCGAGTCATTCATATGTTCCAGCGAAAAGTGGGGTCATGACCCCACGTTGCTACGCCATCGACTATTCCCGTAACAATAGAACCGCCGTGCGTGTTGTGCTAACATTATACACTGATAATGATAATACTAGAAAGCATGGTTATTGAGTCCATGTCAGTGTAAACTGTAAATATTCTGCGATATCATATATAGATTATGACATCAAAACTACCTGTGACATCACAATAGTGTTATTACACATGTGTCTTGCGATATTTATGACATGGTCGTATGATTTGGCTGGACAGGCCAGTTATGTGATAAACACTGACCTTATATTGGCCCTGATACATTTCAGATAAGAACAGCTTCAATTTAATATGTTGTGTAAATCAATTATAGTAATGATAATATTATTTCTAGTAGATTCAGTGATTTTAAGACATCAGAAGAATCCAAAGTAAATCTTTAATATGTTTTCACAAAGGTACCTTTGTGAAAAGAATTAACATTTTTTTCAATAACATGAATGCCATGTTAGATACATGAGATATATATATTCAAATTATTTTTTCAAACATTAACTTTGTCATAAAACCATAATGTATCTTGACTTTGCCCTTGTAGAATAAAACATGCTTAGTGTTTTATTGTACAGGAATTAACGCTTAAAACATTAACATAAAGATTTATTGCATGCAAAGACTGTGTTTATTGAGAGAGCAAGAAGTGTTTTTGAAGGAAATACCTTTTTATAAGTCAATAATCATACTTGTCATTTCTGTGTTCCAGCCCACGGTGGAGATGCAAACATTGCTGACCTTTCCAAGTTAACCCCATTACACAAGACATCTATATTTAGTTATGACAATCGTCTGCTGAAACTTCTTGTGGAGAATGGAGGGAATCTGAACGCCCAGGACACTGAGGGAAGCTCTCCTTTGCTGGCCATGTGTGATATATCTGCCTCGGACATGTATGATTATCTGGAGGACCTGTCCCCTACCAGTGACGACACACTTGAGGATACCAGTGCCAACCTTAGTGTTAAACATGACTTCCTCAACTTCATGTTGTCACAGAAAAATATAGAGGTAAACATGGCAGGGAAACATTGTCAATCCTTGCAAATAGAATTGAAATTCCCCCCATCTGACTTCAACTCACTTACATGTAAAAATGTAAAAAATAAATAAATGTTAAGATAAAATTGCTTTTAATTAGAGTTCAATAGGGTAGCAAATTAAAAGTTCATATAAGATACATTTATGTAAAGTGTAATAAAAGTGTGGTAAAGTTGTAATAACCACAAAATTCAGAATGTGACATACATACCCTGGTACAAATCTTTTCACACTAAGAGCATTTCAAAAATAAAGAAAATACTGTGTGATATATATTTGTTTATCATTGTGAGATTTATTTCAGCTCAATATATCTAACCGTCGCGGTCAGACAGCTCTATTTCATTGCGTGGTACGAGGTGACGTGGATGCCTGTTACAAACTGTTAAAGGCCGGTGCAAGTCCTTCAATCCGGGGCGTAGTGTGGGAAACGCGCAAAAAGAAAAGGTAATAGCCCTTGGTTTGTATTGAAAGGTCTATAAATTGCAAAGAATTTACTGTTTGAATTATTCCTTGAGCTTAATTGTTCTATCAAAGTCATACCTTGTAGCCATACATGCCCATGATTTTCATGCAGATTTCATATGGGGGCACTTAAAATACCATAATACTTATCGACATTTCCAGTTAAAGTACTTTTCAAATATGTAATGACAATACTATGAACTTACATGACATTTTTTAATGTCTGAGCATATGGCAACATGCTTGACTGATTATTATTTCCTTATTCACAAATGTTAATGCTTCATTGATTACCAGTATTTCGCACATGATTAGAATATGGACATCTCATATTTGACACTTTTATTCTGCCTTCTACAGTGATCAGCTTTCACAGAATTAAAAAAATTGATCTTTACAAAATAACTTTTGAATTTTTCATCTGTAGTAATTTGTTGGACATATGAAATGCATCTAATTAACACCTTCTTCAGTACTTTCATTATTTTGATATTGTTTGTAGTATAAGTAACCCCTTCATGAGTACTTTCGTTACTTTGATATTTGATATTGTCTATAGAAAATTAACCCTTCATGAGTACTTTCATTACTTAGATATTGTCTATAGTAAATTAACCCCTCATGAGAACCTTCAGTACTTTGATTTTGTCTGTAGGAAATTGTCGCCAATATTTGCCTCGTTCCTGTCCATACCTATACAGCGAACACTGAGTTGGCAGAACATGCACCACAAATTGGCAACAGCACCTCATCAGTTCGGACATCTGGTAGATCTGGGTATGTAAACAAAATCATGAAAAAGTAAACAATATGTGAATAAAATCATGGGAAAGGTAAACTACAACAATATGTTGACCAGGAAAACATTTTCATATCACTTACAGCTGATATTTTTTTCAGGTTTAATAAGAGACTGGTTCTCTTGTGAGTAAAATAAAAAAATCAATTTAAAGCAAGTAGACGATATCGATCTTAGTAAACCAAAGAGCTTGTACTGTATCTTCTGCATCCTCGATACTCCAGGGGTTTCTATAACTGACGTTATATTCACCCCTGACTATCTCATAGTAACATTGAAGGCAACAGAATAGAGCAGGTAATTTAGTCCATTGATGTACATCAAAAGAGCCATATAATCTTTGCTGGCCTGTGATTGGTTCAGATTTTTTCTCCTGAGCTGCCTCCACTTTTATTATGAATAGTAATTCCTGGAGTATCGAGGATGGTATCTTCTGAAAAACAGACAGCTTATAATTCACATCTAATCGAGACCTTTGATGAAAGATAATAGCACAACATCTTGAATTACGATAAACAAAAACAAATAATAAAAGGAAAAAGCATCATGTACTAGAGTAACTGTAACACTTGATATATTTGTGTGAAATTTGGCATGAACAAACAAAATGCTAAATAGATTTTAACAAAATGTATCTATCTTGAATGTGAGTTTGAGCTAACATTTCAAGTTTTATGTTTTAAAATTATCTCTTCTTATCTTCTTTAGGTTTCTTTAATACCAAAGAAATTGTTGAGGAGATGAACTTGTATCTTGAGCATGAATTCCCAGAGTTTGCGGATCTGAAATCTGTAAGTCATAACCTTGTCAACTCCATGTTTGGAAGGACAACAGCGACCCTACAGCAGCTGGCTGCCCGAAAGATCTTCCATACATGTTTCCTGGAAGGGTCATCCTCCCTCGGAAAATTGATGCCTGCAGAAACTCTCAAAAACAGGTATTCTAATGCTGACCTGAAACACTGGGATGTTTATGATGAATATGTGACTCTTGGCCTGAACCAGGCCGTGATTCGAGCACTGGTGATACGTCTAAACTTACCACAGGACTCAGAAGTAAACTTCAAAATTGAACTCTTTCTACATAGAATGGCGAGTAAGTTTTCTACATACAAGGTATTACAGCCCGAGACAATCTTTGGAGGTGACGACAGCGACAACTCAAATGACAGTAATTCTGAGAGTCTGGATGAAGGTGACTCAGATTTGGAGTATTGGTGATCGTAGTCTGTGTCTAGGATATGTTTGAATTAAATATCCATGTAACTGCTTTGTTATTCCAGTTAATTTTTATTTTGAATTTCCCACCGCTCATCAAGTGACAATCTGTTTTGAAATTTAAAAGTTATCATATTTGGTACCCAGGGCACCTAAAGAATTATTATTTGAAGAGACCTTTATCAAAATAATGAAACAGCCAATCTACTCAGACTCTACTCAGGGCTCTAGATATATCGTCACTGCAAATAAGATAATCCCAGTATACAATGTACCATCTAGACAAGGCAAAACAGTAGCTTATAAATACTGATTTATTTATCTCTTTCACCGCTGAAGACACACATATTTGAACACTTGTCAATGTTATTCTAGGATGGAAAAATCTAAACCTTTTACAATTTCATAGAACCAGTCACAATTGTCTGTGTAGCTTCACATGTTATACACCAAAATGGAATTATACTACCCTGAAACATGCAATGGTTTAAGAAAGAAAATGGGGCATATAAAATGTTTTTGAGATCTGTATCACATGTGCTAGTTCTAATTGACATGCAAATTTTGTGTGTATATGGATCTGATACTTTTTTGCTAAAATGTTGATGATGTTATTGCAGGTTTAAATAAAATTAAAATTTATTATCATAGAATTCCATCAATATCAAATCAGTTTCTGCTAGATAACCCATACTCTCTATACCTGTTATATTCTTGCATTGGAGAAGGAGACTATTCGTTACTCTGTATAACACAAATCACAAATTTTAAATGATATGTTCATCACCATATCTCTAAAAATGATTTTATCATCTAGGGAATCACATATTTTGCACAATGATCATTATATTTATTGAAGTTTTTTATCGGTGAGTACAATTTATACAATCAGTGATACAGTCACAATATTGTTTATTGTCTGAAGATAAATCATTTGTCTGTTATATTTTGATCAGCTTTGCGCCATTTTATTTTAACTAGGTGCTATACATATCAAGCTTATATCAATACAGAATACTATTGACTCTCTTTGAAATGCAGAGTTATCTACCCTACAAAGAATGTATTGATTGCAAAGTCAGCTCTTCATGTGAAATAGAATATTTTCTTAAAAATAAATATCAAGACATGTCTCAGCTCTTTATAGAAGAAATAAATGGATTTCTTAAAAATTAATAGAGTATCAAAATTTGAAAAACACAAAAAATTGTCTAAATTTGAAGATTTTTCGTCATAAACAATCAGTAGTTGCTCACAAGAGTTGCTCACAAGAATGAATATCTTTGTATTTTAAATAGAGCTGGTAGTCTGCTGTAACTTTTAATTTGTTACTGATCAGTCCAATATCATGATCAGTCGTCAATCAAAGCATGCTGACATAACATTGTAAATATTCATTGGTTGTGAAAGTTGTTGACTTATACATACTGATAAAACAAGTGTAAAGGAGGCTGTGGTTTGTTTGAATCATTTGTTGACGTTTACTCATGCTTTCAAATGCAATATAGTTGTAAGAAATTCAATACATGATGTCAATATTATTGTTAAAGTATGTATTGGGTATCCAAATTGCATATTGCATAGCCCATGATTGTTTCCAAGGGTTAAAATATTTGCAGATATTAAAATATTTGGATTTTGCTATAACTGTATTTATATGTACATGTAATTCACCAATTTCTCGTTATTTCAGTACAGATCTATTTTTTGCGACACTGTAATTATCAGTGTTGTATTAAAAATAACACCATATCTAAAATATAAAGCACATATTATGCAGATTTATTGGAATATTTGACAGATCTCTTTATTATCATACTCAAGAACATTCTCTGGAATTTTCGGGAATACAGATTTTAAGTATTTTTCACAGGAGCACATGTACAGAATACTTTTGAGATACAATATGTAGGTACATGTTAAGTTTGATTTACCATCGATTAGTCCTACCTTCTGGTGATTGTGACAACATACGTCAGAGAAATTTGTAACACATTGCTCAATAGTAAAACATTCAGTGAGGGAGAGACTCGCATACCGGTATATATGTCTCTATTTGTTGTGCTTGGTTTACCTATTTTTTCATTATGTACGTTAACGTTCTACCTCAGAATTTTGAGGTACATGAAACTAGTCATATTGTTGAAATTGTGTTGGAGTCTGCATGCATTATTATGCTGGTTAAATATCAGGGTTCTTTATAAAGAGATTTGGTATGATCCTAACATTACCCATTCTACATATCATATATCATCTTGGTAAGAATATAAGGTACTATTAATTCAATTACTTACAGCTAGTTTTTGTTTAGGAGAAAAGTGATTTTTTTTATTATTTATTGATTATAAACATTATTAAATCATAAAAAAACCCAGACAATTTCATTGACATCATATTCTTGTTTTCTTGATTTCTATATCAGAGCTATGTGGTAAAGAACCCTGATATATATAGGATGTATACTCTTGATAGTAAATTATGACATGTATCAGCATTTACATGTAGTGAAAGCGTGGCTTTGTTATTGTTGTAACTCAGCTGGCCAGAAATACAAAGGTTTCCAGATAATGAAGATTATTGCTGTGCGAGTAATCCAAGTCCCACCTGTCTATGATTAGGGCATAATAGAAATGTTTACTTCACAATCACTAGAAAGTCTTGTATTAGTGGCCATAGATGTTGCCTGTCATTGCCTGTTTGTTTAAGTTTTGCTGTATATATATCATTCCTACAGAGCTTGTATCAGGGATATGGAAAGAAGTTTTCACAGATTAATAAATCATGCAGATTTGCAATCCATTTGCACAGCTTAGTTAATTTACTTCCATGTCCCTTAAATTTGTGTGCTCCGTGCATTCCTGACATATCATTTGTACATAATGTGTTTGTAACGAGTTTTCATTAGATTATTTTATTATTATATGAACTATCGCTGTGAGTGGCTGTGCATTCATGATTCTGTATACATATCCTATATCAGTGTTTTATCTTATATGTTTACATCAATGTCATATAGTGGATAACTAAAGCTTATTGTTACACAATACTGTATTATATATAACTACTATTATGTAATATATCCTTGTAACTTCATAATATCACCAATGATAATTTCTAACATATTGCTTTTGCATTGTTGTATTTTTTTTAAAAATCATAAACTATTTATCAATCAATAATGAATTCTATTTTGGCATGTAATGTTATTTTTACTTGAGTTATCTCCCCTACTTAAGAAATTCACAGAGATATTGTAATGTACTTTCAGAGATAAATACATGTATGATATATAGATCCTTCATTCATTGGTTCCAATTAACTTTTTAATTTATATTTGTGAGATTCAGTTTGATGTACTAGATCTTTATGATATATGCAAATCAAATATTCTTGATTTGATATTTATTAAAACTATGTACAAACACTAGTAATTAATTGTTACAGTATCTTTGACTACCAATCATTTTTGTGAAATATCATTTGATGCATAACGAATGAAATGAAGCATAAAAATGTCCAAATATAATTCAGGAAGATATGTAGTCATCAAAGAATTATTTTGAATAGCTTGTCAATCAATGTATTTTTGCACAACTATTTTGATATGAATATGATAAGCTTGTCCATGGAGTTACAAATTATACAAAATGCTTGGCATGCTAAAGATATACTTTTTAACAACTTACATTATTGACTTTTTTTTTTTGGAAATCTATTTATTTGATTTCCTGATCATTACCTGTGCAGCTAAAGCCTACTTTTGCATATATATATACTTCATTCATACTTGGAATATTTGCCATATCACAACTGAGTAACATCTATTACATGTATGATACTATATTCCTACTCGCTAAGCCTGAATGTGGAGATCAAACTTTCCTTTAGAAACATAATTTATATGAAATAAATAAATATTATCTTTTAATGCAGTAAAAAAGTAATGATTCTGGAAAGCTATGTAAAGTGTAGATGATGACAGGTATAGGAAATGACATCCTCGATAGTCCAAGGGTTCAGATCACTTACCATCTCTACACCCCTGGACTATATCTTAGTAAAACTGGAGGCAACAGAACAGAACAGGTAATTTAGTCATTTGATGTACATCAAAAGAACTGTATAACGGTACACTGTGGTTGACTGTGTGGCTTTGATGTTAGGCCTCGCTCTCTCTGTTTTCTTCTAAGGAAATCATTGCTGGCCAATGATTGGTCAAATGTTTTCCTCTGAACTGCCTTCAATTTCACTATGAGATAGCCCAGGGGTGTAGAGATCATAAGTGATCTGAACCCCTGGAGTAGCAAGGATGAGGAAATGGATGCTAAGGATTGCTATATATATATATAATAGTGGAAATTATAATATGTACCAGATGCAACGTATTGGTAATTTCATTTTTTCCTAATTTCTTTTGCATGTGAAAAAAAGACACATAAAGAAATGTATTGGCAATTTGACTTTGTAATAAATAATTAGTTAGAAAATTATTTTAATGCCAAAGAAAGAGAGCTCTATAATTTTATTACATGTAATTTCAAAAATAATAATAACTATTTATAGATTAATTGTGACAAAAAGTTGTTTTGCAGGGAGCCGGATGTAAAAACTTGAAAAATAATGACACTGTGAATTTGTTTCACTCACCAATGCAGTAAATTCCCCATACAAGAAGTGTTCAATCTGGTTAAATCATCTGTTATGGCTTGCTCGTTACTTCTATAAACTGAACTTAGTTAACGAAGCCATGAACAGATGATTTTAATCAGGCTGAGTGGCATGAAGATATGATAAGATTGTGACCAATATAAGCTACAGTTTGGTAAGACAGAAAGAGTTTTTCGCTTTACTGGTCCTCGTGATTTATGCACAATAGAAATCACCAAAAATTAGTAAATTATAAACCAGATAATATATATTTACTTGTATACTTATTAGATATTTGCATATTTTCATAAAAGAAATAAGGGTCGGGTGTGATAAAAATGTTCATTATAACGAGTCTGGTGTTATGAAAAGTATCTATAAAGTGTAATTATCGTAAAACAAATTTTAATATGAATGTTTTGAACTGCTGAAAGGTGCTTATAATGCAATAGCTTCAGACATGCATGTTCATTGTATGTGTGCTGAATCATTTGCCTTATACATTTACCAAAGTTTATGGAAATATAATAATTATAATAATAACTCATGAAACTCATATATTTACCATCCCGTTTTTGTATTGTTGTTGTAAAAACGTACACATGGAATATCATCATTTATCCACCAACTAAACATCAAAATGTCACCCATTTTTAACTGAGCAAAAGTATACTTTTTTCTTCCATGACCAATATCCCTCTCTACTTCGGGTTATTTTTCTATTGTACTGCATCAATGGTATTTTGTCTTTATCGCTGGTATTCCTCCATCGTTTGTCTGTTATATTCCATACTTTCTGTAATTCTATCACACCCAGGTGTTTTTACATTATCATATGTAAATAGAAAATGTGTAGTTATATGAATAACAAAATACTTTATATTGCATATTTGGGTTTAGGTTTATTTTGGGGTTGCATGGTCCTATCAACAGCCAGTCATTTATGGATATGCCAGGATTAGGGGATGGGGAAAGTCTGTTGTATTACACTAGATAGTTAGTTCCTGGATTTTTTCGTTTACATGACTCAACCTATTACTATAAGCTTTGTCTCACAAACTAATGTCACAGTCCTGTCAATGTGTTGTATTGGACCTGTGGTCAGTATATATACCTGGCAACAGCCTTAATTCACAGGCATTTGCAGACTAACCAAGACATCTATTATAAAGATATCTTTATCAAAACAAAACGCATGCGCCTGTGCTTTCATTCGGTTTCGAATCCACAAACCTGAGGTTGAGGACTACTATAGTATAGTAACGTGTCAGAACACTTGAACCACTCTTTTGTCGCAGACCCAGATATGGTCAATAACATGCCATTATGTAAATGTCACAATGTACTTGTCACTTATACTTTTCAAACCTAAAATGTTGAATTTCTGTGACTGCTGGATATATTTCATAGCAATATGCATTGTTGTGTACATTCTGATCCATCAGAGTTACTTCCCTTAGTTTTACTTCACCACATGATAGAGCACAGGGACCTGGCACGTACACTCTAGCTCCACAGATTGGAGACCATAAATGTACGTAAATGCTGAATACAGCCAATATCATATCAAGTTGACATCAAACAGACGTTTATCTGTCTTCCATAATGCTGTATGATTTGCAGACTTTTGGTGATTTTGTAACCAGGTATATGAAATAGACACCCAGTAAGGCACATGGTGTTTGCTTTGTTGGAACACTAGGAAAAGAGAAGTCACATACTTCACTCATTCACCCTTGAAGACACATTTAGACCCTCCTAATTCAAAGGTTGGAACAGTTCATTATTGATTTTCATGGGTGACTGAATTAATACATTGTATACCTTTAAACAATACCAGTACACATGTGTACCTTTAAAGAAATAACAATGTGTGTATAAATTAAATGTAACAAAACGTCACGTTAATGAATCATAACTACAACATGTAATTCTATGTTGGTTTGTTGATATGCATATATATGTAGAGCACAGGAATCACTATTTTATGCGTTTTTGTACAATATTCAAAACTCTATACTGTAAGTGTATTTAATATTTTTATCTTGTAATACACATTGTAAACACAATGGAATAAAAGCATGGTAGGTATAAACATGTATTACTAAATCAAAATCTACATACATGTAGGAAAACATTAGATATCAGTATAATGGAGCGATTGATTATAAACTCAAGAAATTATAAATTAACATTTTGTAAGAATTCCCTAATAGGAGAAAAACATGCTTTTACATGAACACTTATGTGGAAATACATAATTGGAAATATTTACAGCTGTTTTAATTGTTTCTATATCAGTACATTGTATTCTTCATCATTTACTACTTTAGCGCTTCATGTGATATTTAATTGGTGTTTAAGAAGTGTAGTATAGTTACCCTGTAACACAAATTACCTACATATACATAATTTAGTGTACATATTTACATACAATGTCAAAACCATAATAAACTCAAACTTAACTAGTGCTATATTTTGTTAAACAATGTTTATGTTTACCTGATACTTATGTATTTTCCTTTTTAATTTTAGATGTGTTTAATTTGTTTCTGGACACATTCCATGATCATTGTTTCCTGTTTTATAACACTTACACAAAACCTGACATCTAGATGCTTGCCACAATCAAGTTCAAATCGGTGTACCAAGTTGACTTTATTCCAGATGCAGATAGTGAACTATTTTTGTTGAACAAAATGTACATAATTTTTATTCTAATTTTAGAAAAACTAACCAAAATTTAATTTTCACTATCCAAAAACAAGGTTTTTATTAATTTTTGTCACAATATTTCACATAAATTTTCATGATTATAGCAATATTCGGTGAAATCTGGAAAATGTCAAAACTGAAAAAAAAAATGGTTTATATATATTTCAGTTGAATTTGTTTTTGTAGATATGTGATTATTCATTTTGATTGGTTGATAAAGTGAAGCTAATAATTATGATGTTTGACATAATCAACACCAATAGAATCTTTAAATTGACACTTATGATATAAACTTATACTTATATTGTTACATGCCAGTAGAATGTAGAAGTAAGCAATCGCCTTTCCTTTAACCTAAAATGGTTATTCTCTTTATTCACATTTCATGAGTACACAAAGAATGACATTTAGCATGAAAACATTAAAGGGACAATTCACTCACGCTAATTCTTTTACATAACCCAGAAGCAAAATATGGCATAAATGTATTGTTCTACATTTCTTATGAAACATGTAACATAAGATATTGACAAATTCCACGTCATTGTTTAGTATTTTAATTGATACCGTTCTAATTACAAATCGTTGATCAATACGATGAAGCAGGTACAATGTGTACGCTGTACAAATATCCGAGCCAAAGTCACGCACGTTAAACAAATGAACTACATAACCACTGTGGAGGTGATATAATGATTTTTTAGGCAAGACAATTTACCTAATAAGGTAAACACGCGTCTGTCAGAGCGATTTGAGCTGTTGTAGACAAAAGTAGCATTACTCTACGAGCAAGGGACTGGGTTCGGCATACAAGATATTCGACCACAATGTGTAATGGCGGACAGCGAATGAGTTTGAACATTTCACACGCATTTCACCACCATGGGATTTTTTGACATATCACAGTAAAACCGACTGATCTAATTTCCATTAGAACTGGGGGTTTTCCGATATATATACAAATTTTAATGTTCTTGTAGAATGAATTGTCCCTATAAACAAACTGCATAAAGATATGTTTACAATATCTGAACAAGTTCAAGTGCTATTAGAATTCAGTCACAATTATTGAGTTATTCCTCAGTAAATACTGTCATTCTGTCTTACTTTTTATTTGTACCAATAGAGATGATGGGTCACAACATTCCTACATCTATGACAGGTATTAAACAAAAATTAGACAAATTCAGATTGATTTGGATTTGATTGTACATGAACTGTCCCTATGTTTAAAAAATTGTGAATTTGTTGCTGAAGATGAGTTTATCACTTGTCAAAGTAATAAGAAGCCAAAACTTTCACATCATATTCATTCATTTTCTCCAGACCAGGAGTTGTTCAATTACTGTGATCTTTGTTCTTCCATTTCATTATATTGAGTTCTGCATGGATTGTAACCAAATTTGGCCAGAAACATCCTTGGGGGAAGGGGACCAGAACTTGTATAAATTTTGGCTCTGGATTGTACCACCCAAATTTGGCCAGAAACATCCTTGGGGTTAACAGAATTCGTATAAATTTTGGCTTTGACCCCCTAGAGCAGATCTTTTATTTTGTAGTTTATTTTGTGCCTTAACAATTCCTGTTTTCCACGGAGGCTTATATAAAACATTTCATTTACTTTGTTGTCACTTTTAAATCGTACTACTTTACTCAAGGATATAATAAAAAAAAAATAAGTCGTGAGCTTTGTATTTTGTTTTATTATTATCAAACACTATTCATATGATTTTTGTATCTACTTCTAAAAACTTTAACAGTAACTCGCTGAGAATAATTATTTAGATCAATGACTAGGGTTATAAGCAGTACGAAATGGCTAAGTACAAAGAGTAACTTATTTATCTGAAACTTTGAAATATAAAATTAAATATCTGGTGCATGCTTTATGTAAAATGCATCATTCCCATCTTCGAAAGAAAGACCTTTGGGGTAACCTAACTGATGCATTTCAATCGTCTTACATTTCTTAAACTGGTTCCATGAAAATGTATAGACATGCCAAGCATGCATTTACTACAATCACTTTTATTGCAATTTTGAAGCAGTCGTGTAAACAGTAGGACTGAAGATCCTTTTAATTTTCGGGATTTGCGCGATAGTGTGATTTCTCTTTTACAGTGATTTATTAGTGATATCTAATCTACGCCCCTTTCTCTTTTATATCGTTATTTTTTTTCATTCGGCCAAAACGGCATGCTAAACCATTGTAGATATTAAAAGGCCCACTACCTTCCCGAAACAGGTTTTGATTTTTAAAAATTGGAATGGAAAACAATGTTGAAAATTTTATAGAGTCGCAGATTCATACCAGATCATACGCGTCGTACCAGCAGAACTGTACCGGTACAATATGTTTGTTTTTAGAAGTATTCATTTGTAATCGAAATGTTATCTATGTTGAAAACAAGACAAGGAGTATTTATATCCGAAGATATTACATGGATTATTTATTTCCATGTATGTCGAAACTATTTAGGTATTACTTTTTATCCTCCGCATTGTCCCGTCTGTCTGTCTGTATACGTAACGCTTGGTTTCCGTGAAATAAGTGCCACAAATTTTAAGTGATTTTTTGTGACTTGGTCACATGTTTATGTGCCAAGAGCTCAATTAAGTTCGCTCGGCACTTTCATCAGACCCTATTTGGCGGAGTTAAGGCCCTTTGATTAACGAAAAACGACATTTTCGGCAGTTTCCATTCAATAACTTTCGCAAATAATACCGGATTTTCTCGAAACTTGAAAACATGGTTAAATGTCTCGAGCCCTTGGAAAAGGTCGATCGACACTTTCAATGGACCCTATTTGGCGGAGTTATTGACCCTTGATTAACGAAAGCGAGGGATATAAATTCCACATACAAATTCCGCGAATTTGCTTGTTTTTATTGTTAACACAGAAAATACATGGCTTTTATATATTCGAAGCACATCTTTCATATCGGTGCCGCCATCTTAGAAATATCCGAACGCTTTCCATTAGGCAATGCCGTATCACTTTGGTGCGAATCCGCAAATGAAACGTACGGAAAATCTTGCTTAACCCCAAAGCGTATCGATACAAAATTTAGAATGAAGTATCATTAAGGGAAAGGACAATCATATTGTATAAAATGAGCTTAGTCCTCGACCCCCAGGAGCACACTGGCGAACCAGGAAACCTACTCCTCATGGACCTTTGAATGGATTACAACACGATTACATCACGATTTGTTGTGAAACAGCATTATTGGTTGAGGCTATTCTGACTCTTGGAAACAGAGGAGCAGACTCCATCTTCTCATGTCAAGGCAAAATAATCCTTATGGTAGGCGAAGGTGGGCAGACTCCAATACGGAAACTTTGCTGAATAATGCTATAAAAACCTATACATTATCGTTTAGTCTTTTATTAAATCAAATTTGTTTGATGACCATAAAGGCTCTTTGATTATGCGGCTTAAACATCCATGTGCAACAAAAAGCAATATCCTTTTCTTTCATAAACTTTATAAACTTTATAAAGGTTATAATAGATTGTATTACCTTGGCCAGCCGTTACAAATTGGTGTTGTAACAAGCTAAGAGGTGTGTTCTTAAATTCTAAACGAGATCGGCAGATACATTAGAGTTGCCGTGTATTTAGTCTGGATATAAATGGGGAATATATTTTCTATCTGTCCATTATACCTCGGTATTGTAACGTCGTTATACAAATGTATGTAGTTGTTTCGGGGGAAAAGGTGCACTGTTCAAGTCTTTGTATGAAAAATGTGGTTTTGAAACGTCAATCAGTAAAGGAATTGAAAGAGACCAAATTGTTTAAAACAACAAAATCAGGGTATCATACCTTCTGCATGTCTAGACGATAATTCAAACCAAAGTTCCCATCGGGTTTCCATTTTGCTTTTGTAATAACAATGAATATGCTGTCTTGATTTGTTGTAAACTTCTATAATTCTTTATTAAAAGTGTTTAACACCGGTGAAGCCCGAATAAAATAATCTCAAAATAACACCATGCACCTTGAAAAGTATAGGAATGGTATGCTGCCTTAATTTGTTATAAACTTCTACAATTCTTTATTTTAAGGGTTAACGTATGCTAAAATATTTAGACTGTTTTACGTATGTTTTCCGAACAACCTTGTTCGGGTAGCAAATTTTTTTTCAAGCTAACTAACTAGATAAACATTGGCACATGCAATATACACGTGGCTATATACATCGCGCATGCGTGCTAAATACTAGACATGCGCAGCGCTACATTTGTACATGACTGTTACCGAGTCCTATATCTGGACGAAGTTTTATATAAAGGTATGTATAAACGGGCAAGACATTTAAAAGAGTAAATTATGTGTCTCCAGCAAGCAGGATATGATCATGGTGTATTACAATGAACATTTGTGTTAACGGACATATGTATGTAGATACATGTACATTGTACATAATACAAAATGGCTGGTAATGTCCGATTTCCACAAGTGTGGTATCAGGTTATACACTTAGCATTTGGCAACAGATAATGACCATTTTCCAGTAGCCTTACTTCAACACCATTAGACTACAACACTAAACTTGCCTTTTCTCGATATAAGTACGATGTTGTTTACTTTATTACGTTGACATTCAATACATGTACCTTGTTACTATAAATAATTTCTTGGTCTACAAGTAAAACACCTCGTTCAAATGCAACATTATAACATAATAGTTATTTAAATTACATATGCGTACTATAAGTTTAAGCTACCACACCACATTTAACATTGATTAACCAATATATTTTGTAGGTTATGACCCCAACTATAAGTGCAATGGTACAGTCATTGAGTCATGGTAGGGATGCTACCTACTGGAATCACTACATGTACATGTACTTGACAACAGCCAAAGCATTGAAGGAAGACATCAGCTATTGTTCTCTCAAATTTGCTCGACGGACAAAGGTTTAATTTTGGACTTGTAAAAGTTGTTTAGGTTTCGGTTTCGAGTGGAAAATGGAAAATAGAGAAAAGGAAGCAACCTTATCGCCCAAATACAAAGACGATGACACTGATTCTAATCAACGTGGTGCTGACACACCATATAATGAAATAGGTTTATATGACTTCGAAATAACTTTGATTGAAGCTTCATTACATGTTGATAATGTATCTTTGAATGATACCAATACTTTCAGAGATATTCATTTCTGTAAGAAAAACGTGGAATTATCAACAACTTTATGTGAGTATGATCAGCTTCATATGATGTCTGTTGATGTTTCAAAGACTGTAGAAGCAGATGGGATAAGTTTCGGAAATTGTAAAGAGGATGATAAGAGTGAGGAAACTTTAGTAAAGGAAGTGTTCTCGGCTCGTGAGCAATCAGCAAGCATTTTATTCAAATCTTCTGTATCTAAAGAAACAACGAGATTTAATATTCAGCAATGTCATAAAGAATGTATTGCTGTACAATGTACAGAGGAGCATGAAGATTATACGCCGATTACTAATTCACGAACGGGACGTGAAAGCAAAACATGCAACAATTCAGCTATAAGCCTTAGAAACGATGTTCATGTTGCAACCAGCAAACCTTTAGTTCCGAAGAAGGAAGGAAAAGAACAAAAAAATTCCTCATCAACACCACAGAAGACAAGAGAAAAATCAACGAAAGATTTAAACCAGGACGAAATAATAACAACAGCAAATGGAACAAATGAAACCAAGGTTAAAAAAAGAAATTGCACACTAGAGGCAACAGCGACAAGACTTTCTACATCTAAAATATCTAAACATCGTAATCCCGAGCAGTCTCCTAAAATACCTAATAAATAAGTCAAAACAGAGTTCAGGCCAGAGGAAGCATCTTCATTGTAGGTGGGACACACTAAAGCCTTTTGCACAATTGCACACTAATTTAAAGTCAAGAACCTCAAGACGGCGTGCTAAAAGAATGGATAGTATGGAGGATTTCGTTTTTCAAAAGAAAAATGATGGAAAAAGCTGCAAACATGTCTCTGGAAGACGAATTTACTTGAGTGGATTTCTTGGTGTGAGATTATATGTAGATGTGTTCATGCTTCCGTATAACAGGCCCAATGTCATCCCTGAGACTGCAACAAATCCAACAATTGGAGCTGAAGGTGAAAATAGAACAGAGACACTTGGTGCAACATCATCAAGACTTTCTATCAATGAAACGCCTCCCATTACTGACAATAGAGATGATAATAACTTTGAACAGATAACTGCTGGAACAGTGACACAGAGTATGAGGTTTGAGTGGGCCAGATTTAAATCTTTCTGGTCCTTTCCCTTGTCCTGCCCCATCGCACCAACTGCGTTAGCAAAGTCTGGATTTTACTATACAGGAAATGAGGACAATGTTTGCTGCTTCTGTTGTGGTGTGTCACATGGAAACTGGCAGAAAGGGGAGTCTGTCTACACTGTGCATTATACAATATCCAAAACATGTCGGTGAGTTGTATTTTAATTATGGTTGAACCTTAATTGAATGTTAAAAGAAATCGACCCTAACAGCGTGTTCATACTTCAATGCATTGTAGATAATTACAAGAAGTGTAATTTGGATTTCGTAGGTTCATGCGAGGAGATGATGTTGGGAATGTCCCTATACATGGTCCTAATTCCACCCTAAACCAGAGATTTGGCATTGAAGGTAATTAAAGCTAGGCAAAACAGTATAATCACTATCCTAATTGATCTCATTTGTGAATTTTGTTGAATTCGAACATCGTTTCTGGATCATTGTGATTTTTATAAAGAGGTGTGCATTTAGAGAACATTTATACGAATATGCATGTTTTATAATCATGTCTCATTAAAGGCAAAATGTCTTTTATTTGTATATGTTTATACATGGAAGTTTGAGATTATCACAATCGTGATCAACTTTTTGCTGAATCTTTCTGAATAAATTGTGGTCATATTGTTTAACTCTCCTGCATCGATACTATACACTTGACCAAAGCATTAAAAGCAATATGCATATGATATTTAGCATATAAAGCATTAAGCTGATGGTACGGTTTCTAAATCTGTTTGTGTTTTTCTCGACAGAAACAACATTAACATCAGAGGAAAGAGAACTAACATCTTTACTACATACACCTGATAATTTAACATCGATCTTGATGGGACGAGAAAGAGATCGAGGAAACCCAGCATCACTTCCACAGGTCATACACTCAGCGCCTGATCTTCGGGAAACAACACCGAATAGATTTGGAGGTGACAGTCGTCAGAATGCTACTGATATCAGGAATGCTCTTAGAGGTGCATCTAATCTTCCAACAACTCAAACATCTAGTGCAAGCTCTTCAGAATGTCTAGCGAATACTCCAAAGCCAGTCACCCCATCTGTTCCTAGTCAGACCACGACTCAAACATCAAATGTGTCAGATCTGCAGCGGACATCAGCGGCTCCTAACGTATCTGCTGTAACACTGTCTGAAGTCAGTCAACCAAACGATGTAGCCATTCAGTCACAAACGGATACAACTGGTAACCAGCAACGGACACCAAGTACACGTCAACATCACCGACAGCAACAGAACCAGCAGCGACAGGGCGTAGGAGGGGCTGATAATGGTAACCTAGGGGTAAACACAACAAGGCCTCGCTACCCTAACTACGCTGTCCTGACAGTGAGGTCAAGTACATTCCATGGTTTCCCTAACCATCTGGATCAGACGCCCATACAGATGGCCAAGGCAGGCTTCTTTTATGCAGGTATGAAAACTTTTCATTTTTATTTTTTTTTTGTGTGGGGATGGCGGTGGGATGGAGGGTGGTTTTTTGGGTGAGGTTTGGGGGATGAGGGTTTGGGGGGATGGGGGAGGATTTGAAAATTGGATAAATTTAGTATGAAATAGTAAATAGTTATTGGTGCACAACAGGAAATGTTTTGTTTAAAAAGATATTTTCATAATTGGTTGGGATATTGGGATATCATGTTTTTAAGAAACAAATTGAGTGAAAACGGAATTTTGTGATACAATAAAAAATCAGAGCTTTTACGGTATATGTTTCGGTGACGAGGAGATGTTAACAAAATATCGAACTATTGTCTTTAAAAAAATACCGAACCAAAGATAAGTTTTAGTTCAATTTTACAAATATTTCATTTATTTTCAAATTCATATATCCACTAATAATACAGAAAACGTAGGATTAAAAATAACCAAGATCGGTACAGAAATTGAAGTTTAATTGATTAAACTTGAGGTTTTATTACAAAATATTTCTAGGAAAAGTAATTTGGTACAAAATATAGAACACAAATTGTAGTTGATTTGATCGATTTTCTAAATTGTTCCTGAAAATAAAATGGCTTCCCGAATTATCACCTTGCATATACTGTATTGTAAACGGTCAACTCTGTTTTAGGATATGGAGATTATGTAAGATGCTTCTATTGTGGAGGATGCCTTAGAAACTGGGAACCTGGGGATGATCCTTGGGTTGAACATGCCCGCTGGTTTCCACGCTGTGTTTATGTAAAACAAAACAAAGGTCAAGCCTTCATTAACATGGTTCAGAGAAAACGGGATTTGGTAAGTTTAGATTTTGTTCATACAGGGTTTTTCAGAAAAATGTCCTGATTTTAAACTGTTATAAATCTTTATTGCATGAATTAATACATTATGGAAAGCAAACGATATCAACATTTGTTGGAATACAATAAGGTACAGCTAGAATTTTATACAAACAATATGACGGCATTATTAACATCATCAAAAACAATAATATAATGGTTTTTACCAAGGTACAACAGTTTACATCAATGTAGTAAAAATCATAATTTTGATTATTTGACTGCATCATGAACGAATTTTGAGCAAGCAAATGTACCTAAATGTTACACAGAAACAAGGAAATGCTTTTCGTACGCCAATATTTCAGTTTCATTCTATTGCATTAGATACTTGCAGAATAAAGACAACATTCTGTCAAATTATTGAATTATGTCCAGATGACGTTACTCATACAAATGTACAGACGTATGTTATATGAAGCATATAAACCGTATGCGTTTATCTGCACCTACAAATACATACCAATCAAATTCTACAAATATACCTGTCGGGATTATCGAAAATGTATTGTATATCTGGACCTTTCTGGGTTTGGGTTTTATTAAGCAATAAGTTGGGACATGGTTTCTGAAACACCCTGTATTTGTCTACTCATAACCATGCCATCAAACCTTATCATTGTTCAGTAGATGTAAGATAATTTCTTTTTCAACCTTATTATCATTGCACTTTATGACAAAAGCTTCCGTTTGAAGCGTATAGTATTTTCAAATTACTAGTAACCTGCTTTATGGGTATAAATGTCATCTGAGACGAAGTTGTAAGTCAGTGTTTGATAGTCATGTAAACGGACTTTTGAACGCAAACAATAGTTATAACACAGATAGCTAGTTTTCGTGACAGTTCAGTATTATCTTCACCAGACCCGCTGTAAGTGATCCTGAAATAAATTGTATACTACAATGGGAGGTGTATACGAGATGGCAACGTCAGCGTCTGAACACGAAAAAGCAAATTCGTCGTTTTGTTTGATACATGATCTAGTTATAGATAGACAACAGGGGCCCCAATTCCTGCTATGAAATGTTTATCCTTACCAGTACCTTTCACAGATGGAATATCTTCATATCACGTCTTACGTGAACCACGGAAGCCTGCCGTTCTGTCAATAATATATTACATAAATACATGAAAATGCCCCAATATGCTTTATAAAAACACCAGAAATAAATGCATCCCTGGCCAAATTTTTCACCGTCTTCGGTAAAAGTTCTGCAAAATTTGTTCTGGGCAATATCTACATGAAACACCGCCCCGATAATACAATAACATGTCATTCTTCACATATATCAACACTAACCTGTTCACAACGACCTCACAATAAGTGTAATCCAAAGTCATTTTGAAAGTTTGCTGATGCATTTCAATCCAAGTGTTTTATATATAGGGGTACTATTTACATTGTATGTATTTATGCTATATAATTTTGACAGAACGCCAAGCTCCTGTGCTTGAAATTAACTAAGTTGATAAGGCCTAACCTTATGTATGACTACTGATTCGTAGATTGTTGTGTTGTTTGAAAAGTGTGGCAAAATATGCAAAAAATATTGTTTATTTCAGTTTAGTAGTTCCACATAATGTACATATTTCTGTCACCAAATAAACATGCCATTATGTTTACTAGCATCTATAGTATGTACTAGGAACGCTTGTTTCACTGGATTTGACTTTACAAAAACGTACAGATCGAGTCCTTTTTGTCCGTGTCATGCAAACGGTGGTTGTAGTTTATATCATGCAAATATGGCATATATGAAGGTATGATCTTAAATACTCCTATTATATACTGATAGGAACATTGATCATGGAACGAATACTAGTTTTGAGAATAAACCGTCGTTCATGGGACAAATCATGAAGATTTGTGGAAATGCTTTTAAATTTGCATGTTATAATCTATAGTCACCATTTGCACGCCAATATCAAGAATGACTCGATATGTATGTTTAAAGCTGACTCTGTTCAAGCAAGCGCTCTCGGTAGTTGTTAGGTTGCAAAGGGTAAGTATGCAAAACTGGCTAAGACTGTGTATAAGAAAGGACTAGATGGGTAAAAAAGTGTGATTTTCATAATATTGTGTATGTGCCTAAATGTAAATATTTTACATGGTAATTGCATCACGTTTTTAATAATCCCACTAAAAGATTTGACTGGATTTAGTTATTGGTTTGAATACATATCAGTTCAATATTTTACATATCATATAATTATGACTAAAAGCGCTTATTACCATTTTCACATAATGAAACTTCACACCAATCTTTTGATCTAGATTGAAGACAACAAACCAAAGCTAGATGTATATGCGAACCAGCAAATGTCGCCAAATCAATACCACCCAAGTAAACTTTCTCAACGTCAACGACAGCAAGAACAACAACAACGACGGCCAGAGGAAGGAACTGATAATAACTTAGTGGTTAACGAAGCAAGTCCTCAATTTCCTGGCTATGCGTCCATAACAGAGAGACGAAACTCCTTCAATTGCTCTCATATGTCTCGTGTGGCCCGGCAAATGGCAACGGCAGGTTTCTTTTATGCTGGTAGGTAATCGGTTTCCATGGAAGAAAACAGTTTTACACGTACATAATCACTTTCGTCATGACATGCTGCCTTCAGCGGATTGCGTATATATATATATATTTTTTAATTTTCATCGTTATATGTAACTAGACCTCACATATTCGTGTATTAAAACAAATATGTCCTCAAATCCTGTATTTCCAACTAGAGTCATTACATTTCTCCAAAATCCTAGAAAATAATATGTTCTGTAAACAATCCATATGTCTGGTGTCTGTTCAGGCAGAGCAAGGGTGTCCCGGTACATGTATTTACCAGTACTTACATCATTTTTTATTTTAATTTTTCGTTGTGTTTTCTTTCGCATCATAACTCCGTTTAAATTAGGTATGGTAAATAATGAAAAAACCAAATATACTTTTCTTTTAGAAATTTGACCACATTTCGAACTTGAGAACGCACCTTAATAAAGTATGTTTCCTAGCTGAAGTATTTACTGGTACATTACGTTGGTCTTATAACTGACAGCATGAGACAATTCATATAAAATATTTGAGATTTAATTTTAATGCAAAGCAACCAGATTATAAAAGCTTTTGGGTGCACAATGAAAGTTATAATTGCATACCTAAAGGAAAGTCATTATTGGCTGTATGAGAAATTGTGTTTAAATCACAATTATGATAAAGCCATGATCTATTATAGGATTTGGAGATCATGTTAGCTGCTTCTTTTGTGGAGGATACCTTAGAAATTGGAACCTTGAAGAAGACGATCCATGGGTTGAACACGCCCGCTGTTACCCAAACTGTGCTTACGTAAAAGAAAATAAAGGTCAACCCTTCATCAACAGGGTACTTCGTGGAGAACGAGAGTTGGTATGCTTAGAATACATAGGTCTATTCAATTTAGAAAAAAACCCAGAAATTTTTATATCGTCGATACAATTAAATGACTTCGAATTCATCGATATGCACTTTAAACATGTACCTGTGAGTTACATAATTAGATTCACATAATATGTATCCAATGGTTGCAATAAGCTCACATATGGTGACTGTTTTCCACCATCTTGCATTGTCGAATCGTGGCATTTATAGTTATACTATACAGAGAAAAATGAAATTGGTGTGAATGATAATTTCTCTTAACCTATAATTTTAGACGTTACCCAACGAATACCTCTGTACCACACCAGGAGCATCTATCACAACATCGACTTCATCCGTTCAGACAGCCAGAATAATGGACAGACAAGCTAGTGCAATCACGGATACAACATTTGTAAATGTCCCTACTACAACAATACATCGACAAACAGAGAGATCAGGTATTCTACTTACAGTCAGCTTAAAACTTGTACATCTTCCGTACCTTTTGTACAATTTTCTAAGATAATAGGTAGTGAAATCTACATGTAAACTTTACTTATCAACATAACTTACTAAAGTAAATCAATCAACTATAAAGGTTATAATTATGGTACGTTTGTATTTTTGTTTTAGTTACTGCTAAAGACATGAGTTCCACAGCTGTACGCTCCATCAGGGAAATGGGTTACACTGAAGAAGTGATCAGAATGACGATTCAACAATTACGGCGTAACTTGGGTAAAACAAATTAATCACAAGGAAAGTTGTACAGTGATTGTGTAAATGATAATGCATAATCTAGGGGGAAATGTTTACTGTACTTTGGCTGTTAACCATGGATTTAGATGGAATTGTTGGTACACTTTGCAGTTTGGTGATCATGTTCATATATTATCTATGTATAATAAATTGAAGCCAACACTACTAAGGCACATATTTACTGTTACGTAGGTTCTATTCTATTGCTTATAATTACTTTAACAACAACAGAACAGCATACAATTAATAATGTAATTCGTATGATATATATGACATTTACCTTCATACTTTATCTATGTTCAGTTATGTTTGTTGACCGCGCTTTGACAAGGCATCGGAAAAATTCACCAATGATCGTTCTTACTTCGTTTTCACAGCCATAAGCCTACATTTACAATGAAACTTTGCTATGTCACCTGTCATGCATTTAACTCTCGTGTGTGTAGAACTCTTTGTAGAATATACGTTATATATCCGTTTACTTTTCTAGCTCTGTACCATTATCAACCGAAGCGTTAATGGAGGTCCTTTTGGGTTTTGATGATGATATACCTCCAGAAGGCCAAAACATTACCCTAGCTCTCCAAACGGAAACCCCTCCAAGCCATGAGAACACTTCTTTTGGTAATACTCCACCCGATCCCTAGATAGGAACAGAAGCGACCAAGAATAAGATACTTGTGTCGCCTCAAAAAGGATATTTGAAATTATATTTATTTCTGATATTTGTAGAATCCATCCAAGACGAAAACAACCAGCTGAAGGAGCAGATGAAATGTAAGATCTGTATGGACTACCTGGTGTGTATATTTTTCCTGCCCTGTGGACATCTCTGTTGTTGTGCTGAATGTGCACCAGCTATGGTCAAATGTCCAATATGTAATAAGTTCATACGTGGCTCTTTGAAGACTTATTTATCGTAGCTAGGTATACTGTACAGAGACTGCAGCTAATAGTAAAAACAACAGAGATAAGAAAATGTTGTTAAAGTCGTTTTATTAATGGCATACATAAAACTGTGACAGTATAAAAAGTGAATACATAAATATGAAGTACGATTACATCTGATTATATGCTTTGTACACAGATGGGATACAAAAAATTGGCACAAACAAATAGTGATAAACTGTAAAAAGAAATACAGGCACATAGTTAACGAACGTCTGAAATGTAAACGTATAAAACGCCCATCAGATTGGTCTTCCATATATGTGAATGACGCTGATTAGTCCGGCAAAACCGACTACGCGCTGACTGACCCTGTGATAGTGCATAATACATTCTTACATTAAATATACGGTTTTACCTCCCTAAATAAATATGCTTTATTGTACCAATAAATTAAATTGATGGTAGCTAGGTATGATGTACAGAGACTGCAGCTAATTTTGTCGAAACATCGTAAAAACAACTGGGACCTATTTATGAATCATGAATCGGTTAAATGCTACCTAGTTGAAAATTATAACCAACTACTCAACATCCAGTTATCTATTAAAGAGTTCAATGTATGATCCGTTTGTAAGAACAATGTTCTAAAGAATATCCATACTAAAACAATTATACAAAAAAAAAAAAAAAAAAAAAAAGTGAAGATTATGTGAATATCAATTTTTATTTCATATGAATATAGTTTTGTTTGGACATTTTTAGTTAATCAAATGACACAGTCTGAGATAACCTTGCGATTGTAAGATATCTCAGTTGTAATGGAAATGCTGAATTATTTTTATCTGGAATAAATAAATATATTGTTTGTACCATGCAGCTTTTTGTACATACTAAATACGCTTTAGTATCAACAGCTACTCAACCTGTAGTTTGTTTAGTTAATGTAAACCAACTGTCTTTTGTGGCCACTGAATTTCGCGATTTCCATTTCAAAACATGTTCACAATTAATTTTGGTGGATTTTAAAATTGACTGAAAATCGATAACATAAAAATCGCAAAGACAAACTTTCAAGCATAATTTGATACCCCTGTTAATAAGCACTTTCCGAGTTTCTTCTTTGATGTGCTTCTCCTGTTCAACACAATATTGCTTTGTCAATTTTCATTGTATTATGATCAGGTGTGACTGTTTGCTATACACCATGTCAAACTCTGTTTTCCGCTGTAATTATCTTTTATTTGTTTGTTTGATGTTCTATAGCATGTGCATAATTAGATAATAATGAAAAAAATTACAGAATGTAGAAATTATGTTAAAGACAATTTTACTTCATTCATGGAGATATCTTTATATGGAAATTTAGTTTTATCTTATGGCATAATCTGAGATAACTTGAGTTTGTAAGTTATCTCAGTTTTACTGGAAAGGCTACAATCTTTTTTGAATCTTGATTTTAGAATTATCTTGTCTGTAATATGCACCTTTTGTACATACTAAACATAATGCGTCGATAGAGATAATGATGCTTACGTAATTTGTTTACAAACAGTGAGTTATAAACAGTTTCACAACATCCCATGTTCTATCAAAGAATTTAGTTTATGATCATGTATTATCTGTGATATCTCGTTCTATTGTTGTCTTAGTAAAAAATTATCATTAATCATCAATTCGTTTTGTCATTATCTTATGACCAAGTTTATTTATTTCATCCCTCTGCTGATACATATCAAGTGTTTGTATTTTCTGTTTTATTGTTTATTAGTTTTGTTTGCTATTTTTTATTTTCTATAGGTACATCATTAGTCCTAACATGAGGTGAGCCTTTTGAATGAGCTAGTATAGCTACCTAATCAAATCCCCTTATAACACAAATAATATACCAGCTAAAGGAATACAACTGTGTCCGCCAAACAGTTTAATTTAGGATACACATTTAACAGCACAATTGGAATATATGACACTGTTGAGTCATATTCTAAATCAGATCATTCGTTGTTCAGTGTTTATTTTATGTTTTTGTAATTGATTTTAAATTAACCAGGTAAGTGATGCAGTCCCTTTTGGTCTTTTGTTATCAGATGTATTTCAGATTGACATTTCGTTCCTTTGCTATCAAATGAAATAAAGGTCTTCAAATCGATACTTATGTCAGTGTTAGTTTTTATTTTGTAAGTTTTTTAGATGGCAGGGACGTTTGCAGAAATTCTGTACTATCATATCTCTATTGCTATTCGTACATTTTAATATCAATTTCATAATGCTATAATTACAATGTACTCTAAATCAACTGAGAAGAGGTTGATGAAGAGAGTTTCTTTCAAATCAATAAATGACATTTAAACTGTTATCAAGATATCGGGCCGACCATCACTATGTCATTGAAAGTCGTTTTTGAGGACGTTGATGTGTTGCAGTTGGTGTTAGCCACAATTATGTTAAATTTGGCTAGGCGATTGGGTGCCGTAGAATATAAATTCGAGGCCGGGATAGGGAACCAGTCCTAAAATTATCATCCTTCTTCACTTATGTTTCTGAGATGATATCTAAAAAGATAGATACGACTTTAACGAAATCTATGCTAAATTACTGGTAGGTTCCTCCAGTCACATTAAATATATTTAAATAATTTTAAATTGATATCAATTTAATTTTTCGATGCATGCTATTTAAATGTTAATTATAACAAATTCCTTGTTTTACAAATGAGTGACGGACATTGGTATGCGCAAATGAGACAGTCATGATTGGGTATTTCCTAGTTTCGAACGAGATGTAAACAGGAAATAACTGGAGGACAACGTGTCAGAAATAGTCGTAACGGGACTTCTTACTAAGAAGTGAAAGTTAGGATAGAGTCGACAGCACCCTGGAATATCACTAGAAGACCAAATATAGATCAGGTTAACTGAAAAATGAGAAACAAAAGCCGCAATGGATGCAGAGATTGTCGGGATTCCGTTGGACAAGTGGTAAGTTAATGCGACAGGGCCTCATTACAGCTTGCATCATTTTACTCGAATGCTATTAAATGATTACATGTTTTATCTTTGATCTACTCTACATATTCATTAAATCTACCCATTATTTTGACGACAGCTATCATATTAGTATTCTGTGATGTATCGCTGACTTACGACATCTTCGATTTGTTGATGCTAATAAACGGCCTCTTTTTGAAAATAAGTCTACTCATTATAACTAAAATAAATCATGCCTTCGCGATATTTTTAGAAGAGTATTGTCCTGGGTAAATTGGGCAACTTGGTGTGATATATGGTGTTATATTTTGAGATATTGAAGATAAAAATATATTGTTTTACAAAATATTAGTTTCCAGACGATAACTTGAGAAAACATCAACGCATTTTGATAAAACTTAACACAATGGTAGTATATGGGGAAAATCAGCTTGGGATTTAATTTTAAAAAATCGTTTTCAGACGATAACCTGAGAAAAAAATCACCGGATTTATTTTGATCAAGCTTCACACAATGGTAGCATATGAAAAAATACTGCTTGAGAATGAGTTCAGGGTCAAAAGGTCAACTACAAAGGTCACACTAACTAAAAATAGATTGTTTCATAAAAATTAGTTTCCAGACGATAAATTGAGAAAACATCAACGAATTTTGATCAAACTTCTCACAATGGTAGCATATGAGAAAATACAGCTTGGAATAGAATTTGGGGTCAAAAGGTCACTTAAAAAGGTCACTGTTACTAAAAATGGGGTTTCACAAATGTTTGTTTCCGGATGATAACTTGAGATCACATCAACGGAATTTGTCCAAACTTCAAACAATGGTAGCATATGAGAAAATACAGGTTTGGGTTGAATTAATGGACAAATGACAACTTCAAATTACCTATTATGCTTATTAGTACTTTTCGGTACTCTTTGTTAACATCAGTTTGTCATCCTAAGGTGCACAGGGATTTTGCCATGAGAGGTGAGTGTACAGGAGAGTACAAGGAGATTATGAATCTTTTTTACTTTGGATATGTGGATTATGTAAAGGATGTACTTCCCTCTCTTATAACCAATTTCTGGGGGGAAAATGTGAAAATATGTCTTTTGAAAGAAAAATCCCTACAACGGAGTTTACCTGTATAGCTGAGAAGTGTTCAGTACCTACTTACCTATGTACTGGGATAGCTACATAGACAGTCCTTACCAGTGGGATAGTGGTGACCTTTTGTGAAGATTCACAATATATAGACAACATGACAACATTAATGATAAATCTTACCTGATTTACCTGATCTTCAATCTATTGATATGATAAGCCTTTGGCTTCTAGACCACCTTTACTTTCGACTTCTGTCATGTAGATTTCATCGAGTTGCGCATGTCCGATGTAATCAACTTTGTTTCCTCCACTAATTTTAGATCTTCCGATCCAATATATATATAAAGTCTGTGCTTTCCATTAATGGCACTTGTTTCCGTTTTGTAAAAACTATTGTACAAACACTTGATAAAAGTCATGTACAATCCATTTTACATATATTAAAATAATATACTTCCGGTGAAATAAAGCTCTCTTCACCTGGCACAACAGCTTAATCATGTACACAATTACACGAGGTTTGGACTAGCTGTTAGATCTCACTGTAGCAATCTGGCTTAAATTTCAAAGGATGATTCTTCCACTCATTGTTTAAGTTTGATTTGAATAAATTAATACTTTCCGAGTTAACCACTTTGTCCGATAAATTGTTCCACGTGTTCACTACTCTTAAAGCAAAGGAATTACTCCTGCACCGAAGTCTTGACTGCTGTTTTTTAAGCTTTTTGTTGTGACCTCTCGTTCTCCTATCTTCGTTCCGGGGGAGTAATCCATTAGCAGAATGGCTCGTTTTGTCGAAACCATTAATAATTCTTAACACTTAGATCATATCATATCGTAGTCAAATCTTCCACAACTGATGAGACTGATAGTGTTATCAGCAGATCACCCAGAGAACTTTTAACCTTAGTGAGCAAGCTGGACTTGAGATTTAATGTAATTGACGAACAGGTCAAAAAAATTGATGGTGTTCAAAAATCCTTGAATTCATTGACAGCTCGAGTGCGATTCCTAGAAGATGAAATCCATAAAGTTAAAGACAAACACATTAAAAGTCCCATTATGCTTTCACCAAACTTTGCTAAAATATACATTAACATCCCTTATGAAAGGTTCTTCATTTGGTTTCTGTCCAATGAAGATAATTACGCAATAATCAATTAGTAAAGAATTCTTAAAATAGAACGGATTGATTTGCATAGTTAAATATACCTCGTGTATACGTATGTTCGATACCCGGATAGTAAACAAAAACAAGCATGGCCGAGAGAGAGGGCAATTTTGAGCAAACGGTGAGCAATACAATGTTCTATTATTGTTTTAGTATATGATACATATAAGATTTCACAGTTTTTGAAAAACATGGAAATGTTGGGCATTTTTTATTAGCGGATATTTTCATAAGGATATATGCTCTACTATTCAGCAAAGTTTGGTACTTTATGACGATATTTTTTTCACCCCAAAACATAATGGGAATTTAAATAGAGAAGAGCGCAGGAATGATCAGTGGTTTACATGACGACATGAAAGATTCCACATTAACAACTAATTCAGACATAAAAGGTATGAAAAAGACAGTTGAGATGGTTGACTCCAACACAAAACAAATTGAGACAGTGGTGATGACAAACAAAGACAACCAGAAGGCAATATTAGACACTATAGAGGACATACAGTGTCGATCAATGAAACGGAACCTGGTATTCCATGGACTCCGGGAAGATAAACACGAGGACACTGACAGTATATTAAAAGACTTTATCTACTTTGAACAGTGTATTGAGGAAAACATTGAATTCACAAATGTCCATCGTTTTGGCAGGCATGTATTTGGCACATCGCGACCGATCGTAGCAGTGTTTATGTACCAAAAAGACCTACAGCTAGTTCGAAAAAAACGCGCATTATCTTAAAGACACAAACTTTTGGATCAATGAACAGTTCCCCAAACAGAGGTGTCACTGCGTACTTGAACACTTTTGGTTTGTTTAGTTTTACGTCCTATTGACAGCCAGGGTCATGTAAGGACGTGCCAGGTTTGTTGGTGGAAGAAAGCCGGAGTACCCGGAGAAAAACCACCGGCCAGCGATCAGTACCTGGCAACTGCCCCACATGGGATTCGAACCCGCATCCCAGAGGTGGGCTTGTGGTAATATGTCGGGACATCTTAACCACTCGGTCACCGCGGCCCCTACTACACGCGCTCATTAGCGGTCATGTAAAGTAGTGATTTGCGACATACGGAACATGTGACCACAAAATTTGCATCTGAAACTGATAACATCCCAGTCATTGTCTACACGAAGCAGTAAGTGCCATCTTCAGATGGAATTGATGTATATTCGAAAATACTTATTATCAATGTACTGTTCACTCATGTGACTATGAATAGAATCTCCATTGACTAGCTCGGCTGCCTGTCCTTTGTCGACTTACACTGCGCGTGTGTATCACCTGTATTCGCGTGCCTAGTCGTTCGATCGTAACTGCTCGACTTTGTTAACCCTCGTACCTCTTACCGCTGTGTGCATTTTATTAAACAGCTTATTTACCTTGCTGTGTATAATGATGGATGAGTCGAATGTCACATCTCTAAGTAAAGAACAATTTACATCCACCCCTTTAGGTGCAGGTGGTATCAAACGAGTCATTTGTGATCTTAGTGGATCGTTTACATTGGAAGGCCCTGAAGGTAAAAAATCAAAGATATTGTCTACGGACCTCAAAGTCATCATTGAGAAAGCTGTATATGTGGCAGTAGAGACTGCAATGAATGGTATTAAGACAGCATTACTTGAATCTTTTCATTCAAAGTTTGACAATCTAGAGGCCCGGATGGTTATCCTTGAAAATGAAAACGGAGATAAAACGAAACGGTTGAGCAGTTTGGAACTTGAAAACAAAGAAAAAGAAACCCTGATCGCCGAGCTACAAAATCATATTCATTCCTCCAGCAATGTCAACTCTAACTTTATACACGAGGAATTTGAAAACATGTACCATTACGCGCATCTTTTGGAGTCGCGCAATAAACCAGGAAAAACAATGTTAAAATGAAAACTGTGTATCTGAAGTATCCAAAATCCTCGAAAACTCTCTAGATCTACGCGGTATCGATATCGAGATTGCTCACCGACTTGGAAAAGAAGTGTACTATGGCACAGACTGTAAAATCTCCTAATCCATGACCAATGATAGTGAGACTCATGAAAAGAAATGACAAAGTGGCTATTATGAAAGCCAGGTAAAAACTAAAGTCGACCTGAATGTCTATTCACGAACACCTCACCATCAGGAATCAAGATCTCTTGCGCGAAGCCCAATCTCATGAGGACTTATCTGACGCCTGAGCATAAAATGCTAAAATTTTCTCGCGCGATATTCGTGGCAACATTCATGTCATTCGCCTCGATACTGACATTGATAACCTCCTATAGGGTAGATACTCATCACGATGACATTATGGCTTGTAAAAAAACAAAACGAATTATAGCAAAAGGAACACTGTGTACTTCTTAAATGATATCATGGTTTAATTTACTACATTGTAACATCAAATAAATAACTGTAGTTCATCTTATTTTTAGACTATCAACAACATGTTTATACTTATATGGCAATCTGATTGGTTATTAAACTTACACAATGAGCACCCCAGCTATGAATCACTCAACATTTCATCCCTCTATTCATAAGTTTACAAGCTCTTGACGAGTGCCAAGTGACAGCATTCCACTTTCTATACATTTCATTTCAACTCTCATTGTAATCCTTTGTTTATACTGAAACTGACACGATCATTGTGGAAAAAACACCTGTAAGACAGGTCAATAATCAAGTACACTGAAAAAAAGGCATTATTATTAGTTGCCAAATGGTTATATGAGTTAATAATACTTGTTCCTGGATTAGTGTACAAAAGTAATTGTGGAAACTTAGTTTTACGTATATTGAATTATGTATGAGATGTACAGTGTACATGCAAACCTATGGTACAGATTCTAGTCTTTATTGTTATCTTATTCTCACTATACCACAGTATCTACTATTATGCAATGGTAATTCTCACAGAAAAGTATGGTACATTACATATTGTTTCATATGTCGCATACAATTTTTTCTCTGAAATAGTCATAAGAGCTATTCACATTTGTTGTTGTTGATCGGGGCACAGTTGCAATGATGAAGAATTAAATTTACGCATCTGAATTATGTATGACGGTGTTATTTCGCTGACTCATTATTTTTATAATTCACAAAATTTAATTAAATATTTTTGTCATACACAACGGCGTCTACTTTCTTAAGATTGTAGTGGTAAATTCACAGTTCTGTATGATACCTTACTTTTTTTCACTAAATATGTGTTGATTAATATAAATCCCATCGCGCTAAAATCTTTTCGATAATTGTTAAGCCTCACTGTCTGTTTGTCTGTTTTTCAAAGTTAAAAGTACTATGTAACAACGATAAGTATGGAGCAAAAAATATTATAAATGTACATTCGAAGGAAACTTGTTATGCTTGTTTGTATATACTGTTATTTGTATCATAAATAGTTAACTACTATCAATGTACTACATATGTTTGCCAACATCTATACTAAGCTTTGTTTGAAATTATTAACAACCATGTAAATTTATTGATGCACTATTGTTCATGTGCTGTGTATGAATACAAGTGTTTTTATCGTAAACTGCAAAGCTAAATGTCAATTTTAAAGTAATTTTGGGGATGTAAATAATTCCCAATCTCTGTATCTAAATCTACGTTTTCAATTGTTTATTGTGGTATCAAATTGTATCTCAAGCTGCATTGTTAGTGTTAGGCATGTACGCATGAATTATGTATGAAAGCGTAACTCCGCTGCCTCATTATTTTTATAATTCACAAAATAATAGAATATTTTTGACATTTTAATCGTCAATACACCACGCTGTCAACTATCGTAAACTTGTAGTGGTAAATTCAGTTGTGTATGATACCTTACATTTTTGCTTCATATCATGCATGTATTCAAAATATCTGACCCAATATCATGTGGGATAATCTAAATCCCATCACGCTAACATCTTTTGATAAATGTGAAGGCTCACTGTCTGTTAGTCTGATTTACAAAGGTATAAGTACTAAGCAGTAACGATAAGGTCCAGAAATGTACATTCGAAGGAAACTTATATGCCTGTTTGTATATACTGTTATTTGTATCATAAATAGCTTACTACTATCAATGTACTATATAAGTTTGGCAACATTTATACTAAGCACTGTTGAAATTATTAATAACCATGTAAATATATTGGTGCACTATTGTTCATGTGCTGTGTATGGATACAAATGTCTTTGTCTTCAGTGTCATAGCTAAATGTCAATTGTAAAGTAATTTTGGGGATGTAAACAATTCCCAATCTCTGTATCTAAATCTACATTTTCCACTCTTTATTGTGATATGAAATCCTATTTTAAACTGCATTGTTAGTGGTAAGCATGTTCCTTATGTATTGTCCTACCTCATATACGCCTCCTTATCTTTTCCCTATTTCTTCCGATTTATCACTCTATCTCGAACTTTTCCCCTACTTCCTTTTTGTCCTTACCCTTTTACTGTCCTCTTTGTTATGATCTGTCTCGAGCAATACAGGTACACGATTGGCATTTGGAGCTGTAATTTTTTATAACAGGCGTTAGTATAAATGTACGGTGCAAACCATTTTTTAAATCCTCACACATCTGTATTCACCCTGCTTCTGTTAGTGTTTTACTCTGCATATGCTACCTATTGTTTCTTTTTCTCCTCAATTGTGGGGACGTCCAGCCTAACCCCGGTACTAATAAACTTGACTATCATTCTGTCACATAAACGCACGAAGTAACTTGGCCACCACAGATGAAAGTAAGAGTCGCTCTTATAAGTTAGGTGAAATTGTGAGCGTTTTCTGCAATCACTTAATGTATGACATTATAGCTATATCTGAGACATGGTTATGTCCAGAAATGGAAGAAACGACAGAAATAGACATGGTGGAGGTGTAGCTATTTATACCCGTAATACTATTAAATGCAAACGTCGACTAGACTTAGAATCCCCAAATATTGAAAGTCTTGTACTAGAAATAACTCATCAGGCAGGAAATATCTTATTTAGTACAATCTATCGTCCTCCTACCCAGGATGCCCGCACTAAAAACGACTTCTTATCTTATTTCTCCAGAGCTACAGAGCTACCCATTTTACCGCAATTTCATCACATATTCTTGACCTCATTTTTGTTGATAAAGTCCACCTGGTGGCAAACGTTGATATGAAATCACCACATTGTAATATTGATCATAGTTCTATTTCCCGTAAACTGAAATATTATATTCTAAAGCCTCAGTCATATCAGAGAACTATTAGGGACTACAAAACTGCTGATATCGATGGTTTGAACAATGCATTTTACACCACCCGTGTCGATATATTCTTTTGTGTTTTGATCTTTTAGATAATATAATTGAAAATATAAACAAGTTTATCTTAGATACGTGCAAAACATTTATAATAAATAAAGTAGTCAATATTCGTCCTCACGACAAACCGTGGTTAACAAACGAAGTACGTCAAGCCTTTAGGACTAGAGTTTGATTTTTCAAATTATTTAAAAAAAAACAAAAAAAAACAGGTAAAGACTTCGACAAGTTCAGGTTCCAGATAGCACGTAGGGAAGCCAATCGGGTAAAACGCGATGCACTTAAACGTTGGCAAGAATCCACAATTACTAAACTATCTAACAGAAATACCAATCCTAAACTTTTTTGGTCAATTACTGCATCTCTTCTAGGCAAAAATGGAGATCATACTATCCCTCATTTAATGGAAAACAATCACTTTATATATATACACGATGATACTGATAAGGCAGATCAATTTAACACATGCTTCTCTGTCAATGTACTATCCCGGATATTATTGAGAAACCATTACTATCCCAAACTAATGTAAATAATAACTTACCTGTAATTAGTACCGTACAAACCACTCCAGAAGAGGTATGTAATATACTTAAGTCGCTTAACCCCAAAAACGCAACAGGGCCAGATGGCATAGGAAATTCCATTCTTAAAAATTGCTGTCAATCTTTAAGTCATATTTGGGCACATATCTTCAATATTTCTCTCAGGTCAGGTATTTTTCCCACTTTGTGGAAAACAGCTCAAGTTTGTCCTATTCATAAAAAGATAGCAAAAATAATGTTAAAACTATCGACCAATATCACTTCTTTCAAATATATCTAAATGTCTTTTTAGATGTCTCAAAAGCTTTTGACAAAGTGTGCACGAAGGTTTACTTCACAAATTAGAAAACATAGGTATTAGAGGAAGTTTGCTTTATTGGCTTAAACGTTATCTTTGTAATAGAAAACAGTATGTAGTCGTAAATGGTCAATCTTCTGGCAAAAATATATTAACTATGGTGTTCTCCAGGGCTCGATCCTTGGACCGCTCTTATTCTTAGTTTATGTAAATGATATCAATGTAGGCATTTCATCTGACATAAACTTATTCGCTGACGACACATCTCTCTCATTAACCATAAATAGCAACGAATCAGTAAATGCACTTAACGACGATTTAATTTCTCCGTCCCAGTGGGCAAAACGATGGCTTGTCACATTCAACGCACAAAAAACTGAATTTGTTATTTTCTCTAAACAAAGATTTGTTAATAAACCGAACCTTCTGCTTGATAACCTTCCGATTAAAAATATAATTAACCATAAACATCTGGGCATTTTTCTATCTGGTAACCTTACCTGGCATTCTCACATCTCAGAAATTGTAGCCAAAGCCAGCAGAATATTAAATATCTTGCAAGCATTAGTTTATATTATCTCACGTTCATGCCTAGAAACACTATATAAAACTATGGTAAGATCGGTTATGGAATATGGCAATATTTTATTTGATAATTGTAGTCAGCAAGAGTCTGACCTTATTGAAAGTGTTCAGCGTAGGGCGGTATTGATATGCACAGGTGGTTATAAGGTAACCAAATATACCAAACTGTTGGGTGAATTGGGATGGGAAAAACTAAGTGATAGACGAAAAAATTGCTGACTAAAAATGTTATTTAAAATTAAGCATGATCTGTGTCCACCATATTTGAAAACTGTCTGCCCAAGTCAGTCTCATAGAATACAAAACTACAACTTTAGAAATTCTAATACTATTCTCCCTATCCTGTCCAGAAAATCTGGCTTATCAATCCTTCTTTCCAAAACCAATACGCGACTGGATCAATCTACCTGACACATTAAGAAATAGCTCTTCACTAAAGAGCTTCTCTCTAGCACTGTCAAATCTATCCACTCCACAAAAAAATCTATTTATATACATATGGACACGGGAAAGGTAAAATCAATTACACTAGAATAAGAATGGGATTAAGTGCTTTAAACAAACAAAGACATTCTTACAACTTTACCAATAGAAAATTATGTGACCATTGCGTGAACTCCTCCGAAGATGAAATTCATTTCTTTTTACATTGTCCAAAATATAACAGAATCCGTTCCAATATACTCCGCACTGTTTATCATATATTCGCTCCAAATGTCAATTCCAACCTCATTGTAGAGCTCATGCCAAATGTTCTTGTCAAAACAAAATAATATTATGTGGCTTAGAAACTCTAAATGAAATTGAGAACAAAGCATTATTTGACCAGGTATTTGAATATATAGTAAATTCAAACAGATTCTGACCCCCCCTCTCTCTCTCTGTCTCTCTCCCCCCTTTCTCTCTCTCTCTCTCTCTCTCTAAAGTATGTATGTGTGAGTGTGAGCGTGTGCGACATTTGTATGTCTTTTGTGTAATTGTACATATTGCTTGTTTGATATATGTTGAGGGGAGCATCTAGTAGCCTTCGGGCTGTTTGTAATCCTCGTTAAATAAATAAAGAATTAAATTAGTTCCCCAAAGCTGTAAAACAATGGTATAGAGAGCTGTACTATATTCTGCGAGCACATAAAAGAGCTGGCCACCAAGTTAGCTTGTGAGAGACAAACTTTACATCGATAATCAACAGTATGATGGCTATGAGACAGCTTGTAGGTCTTTTAGTAAAGTTATTCAATCATCTAATGGTCGAAATATCAAAAAACGATCACGTGTTCCCTCTTCCCCCATCTCTGCATAATGCTGCTCCGTTATCCAGTCGGCCACGTTTATCATCTGAACGTGGGCCAGAGCAGTCACGTGTACCTCCTAGTACTCCTGGGCAACCAGTTGAGGAACGGAGGATCATTGAGTCTCGTGACTCTACTAGTACCCTTGACATTTCCCGGTCAGTAGGGGAATAGAGGTAGGACAGGGAGGAGAGTTGTCGGTCCTATCATAGAACATTGGTAAAGGGCTCACTAGTAAATTCATTGACGGTGATTTTTTTAGAAATATATAAATATGATGTCAGATGTCTGACTGAATGTTGTATAACGAGTAATGACGTACTTGAGTTGAATGGATTTTGTACATATGTTTTCTCTAGACCTACTGGAAAAGGGGATGGAGTTGTGCGGCATAAAACCATTTGAAAAAATGTTTTCTATAGTTGAAATATTGTTAATTGTATATTTTGGGTACGAATTTACTCTGGTAATTAGTCTATTTTTGTGTTTTTGTTAAAATAGTATCTTTTATAATGGCTGTGATATATAGATATATTCAAGAGTCTAAAGAAGTCAAAAAGCCGTTACAAAACAAATGGAAATGTGTATGTAGCTGGTGACTTAAATGCTCGAACAGGAACTAGGCCAGATTATATTGTAAATGATGGGCTCGATAATGAATTGTTTGAGGATATGTTTTATAACAACGATTCAACTAGTTATCCTCGTAGTAATATGGATAAACATCTACATACATATGATAGAAAATTACTTACATTGTGTAAATCTACAAGTATGCGAATAGTTAATGGTCGTCATTCAGGCGATAAAGATGGAAATTATATTTTTGCAGTAACAATGGAATGAGTCTAATTGATAATCTATAATTTGATTGTGATTATATTTCAAATGTTTTAAAATTTGGTACGGGTGAGTTCAATACTGTGTCCGATCACTCACCGTTGTGTTTCAACATGCGTAATACTAATATATAATGATGACCGCAATAATGTCTTGTAGTGGTATCACAACTAAAAAACTGCGAGATGGAACAGAAATAATGTAGATAGAATATGCAATGACCTTCAAGCAATAGTTGATGACCTTCGTAATATATGTGATATGTCGTTAAATTCTCAAGAAGAAATTGATGAATGTATTACCAAATTTTGTGGTGATATAAATCATGTTTTTTTTACCAAACTGTAAAGTTAAAAATACAAGTAATATGAATCAATACCCTCAGCAGTATAAAGGTGAAAAAGAGGACAAACCATGGTTTACTGATGAATGTAAAAATAGATATAATGAGTATAAACGTGCAATATTTAATTTTAATGTTAACAAGACACATGATAATCATGTGTTCTTATAAGTAAAAAACAAACTTACAAAAAGTTGGAATATAGACTTATGCGGTACGGGACGCCGATTATGACTTTATCTTTTTGTAATCGCAATCAATTATGTTTACACAAAATTGAACTCTGTCATAACGAAATCGTTTCCGTCTTACAAAACTATCTTCCAGCACACAAAATTCATTTTTGTGGACGAAATTTAGTTTTGTTAGACAAAAGTGGAAATTGAACACAAAATTCAATTTTGTCTACACAAACTTAATTTCTGTAATGACAAAATTCAATTTTGTGGACGAAATTTAGTTTTGTTAGACAAAAGTGAAAATTGAACACAAAGGAGGAGTGTCAACTGGGGCCCTCAGGTGGCCATGACCGATAAGCATTATTTTTTGTTTACAGATACCCGGGGTTTAGGACATCATGATATGACATATGATTAAGGACAGGTCGGAGTCCCTTGTGAGTTATGCGGGGTTAAACAGGAGGGGCAATTTTTGGTTTTGTCCAGTTTTTTTGGAACCAAATGATATTTTTGAATGATTTTACATTAATAATAATGCATTTATATGTTGAAAATAAAACATTTTGAAAAATATAACTTAGTGTCAAAATATAGGTCACAGTGGCCTAATTTTGTAAAATGTCAATTTTGTAAGAAATCAGTTCATCTGGTGACATGATTTACCAGAAAAAATGTGATATATCATATTAGATAACGTTGAAATATATATATATATATAATTTGCATGTTATAAACTTAGGTATGGAATATTATGGATGGGATGAGACTGGGGAGGAGGAGCAGGTGGGGGAGAATTTTTATTTTCTAAACTTTGAAACACCAATAAATATATTGTTTCAGAATTAAGATAAACTGGCTCAAATATTACTATTTTTTTGTAATGAATGGCATTTGAGAGAAAATAATTGTATCTAATTCAATGTACAATTAAAACATTTACATAATCATTATTGCGTTTCAAACTTTTATAGCAAAGTATTTGAGCACGTATATGACCTTCTGAACATATGAAAAAACATTGTTTGTTGTTTTAAAGTTTGAAAAATAACAATTTTCGCACCTCCCCCCTGCTCCCCCTCCTCAATCCTATCTCATTCATAAAATTCTTTGCCAAAGTTTATGATATGCAAATATATTGCTCAATACAATCTAATATAATATATTTAACATTTTTTTTGTATATTATGGCACCAGATATTCTTGAATAATTGACATTTAACAAAATTAGGTCACTGTGACCTATTTTTTAACCTAAAATTATATTTTCGAAAATGTTTTGCTTTCAACATATAAATGCATTATAATTCATGAACAATCGTTCAAAAATATCATTTAGTTCTAACAAAACTGGACAAAACCAAAAATTGCCCCTTCTATTTAACCCAGCATAACTCACAAAGGACTCCGACCTGACCTCAATCATATGTCATATCATGATGTCCTCAACCCCGGGTATCTGTAAACAAAAAAATAATGCTTATCGGTCATGGCCACCAGAGGGACCAAATTGTGTCACAAAAGTCAATTTTGTCACCGAATCCAAACATGGATATATGCAAATGAACTATCTTATCACGATTTTGTAACGTAGCCTCTCATTGGACAATCACATGATGATGATCACAAAATCGTGGTTTGTTCTGTCAAGAATATGTAATTTTTATCATTGAAAATACATATACAGATGTTGGCCTTGTCTCAAAATGTCGGTAGCAGCACAGATTTTTTTTGGTTTGTTTGTTTGTTTGTTTGTTTGTTTGATTAATTAACGTCCTATTAACAGCTATGATCATGTAAGGACGGCCTCCCATGTATGCGGTTTGTTGCGTGCATGTGGTGCGAGGTGCGTGTTTTGGGAGACCGCGGTATATTCATGTTGTGTCTTCTTGTATAGTGGAACTGTTTCCCTTTTTATAGAGCTATATCACTGAAGCATGCCGCCGAAGACACCAAGCAACACACCCCACCCGGTCACATTATACTGACAACGGGCGAAGCAGTCGTCCCACTCCCTACTACCACTTTTATAGACTTTGGTGTGTCTCGGCCAGGGGACAGAACCCAGAGCCTTTCTCACACAGCCGATGAATTCTAGATTTATCCCATACTGCTAGCCATCTAGTAGAAGGGGAAGGAGGTTACGATATCAAGTACAGGCCGATTGCGTACATACAGAAATGGATACTCTATGGAAAATAGTATTTCAAGGGAAATGCACTTGAATTGTCATAAGCGTAATGATTACGTACATATTCAATAAATATTCGTACACGATCACAACTTCCAAGTCTGGTTACCCTTCAAGCGTTTCAACCAATCGGTAAGCAGCTTACAAGTAAAAGTCAAACATGGACTCATTTGCATACTTAACTGACGAAAATAAATTCTGTCGAGACGAAATTGAATTATGTCGAGACGAAAATGAATTCTGTCCACAAAAATGAAATTTGTCATAACAAAAAATATTTTTGTCCACTGAAAGATAATTTTGTTTAACAAAATTTATTTTTGTCATAACGGAAATGAAGTTATTATAAAAAAAATCGATAGACAAATGTGATTTTGTTACGACAAAATTCAATTTTGTAAATTGAATTTTGTTTACATCGAATTTCGTCATGACTTTTGTCCACTGAAGGATTGTTTGTATAACAAAATTTATTTTTGTAATACATGTATGTTATAAATATTGTTAATCTGAACTCATTTTTGTTGAACAAAATTCATTTTTGTTTACACAAAATTGGATTTCGTATACAAAATCATAAGTTCCCCATTTGGCGCCCAGTAAGCGGCAATATTAACGACAAGAAGGTGATATGGTAGAATTTTTCAGGAAGAATAACTAAGAAATCTTCATAAATTTTCAAAGCGTAAAAGTTATGTATCCCAAACACAAATTAGTATGGATGATTTTGTAGACTATTTTAGTAATATTAGTAGTAACACTAATGCAAATGATACTATTGAGGAATGACGATATAGATTTAACAAAATTTAATGAATCATTTACAGAAGAGGAGATACATTTTTGCAATTCCTAATACGAAAAGAGATAAAAGTTGCAGTGAAAATTTAATTTTAAACGAATTATTTTTAGATTGTGAAGATATTTTGATACCTTGTAATCACAACTCTTTAGTAGAATATTTGAATCCAGGTTCTTTCTAGAAGTGTGGTCATGTGGCTCCATTGTCCCAGTACACAAAAAAGGTGATATAAATAATGTAAATAATTATAGAGATATAACGTTAGTCTGTTGTATGGAAAAGCTATTTACCGCAGTGTTAAACAGATGGCTAATTAAGTGGGATAAGGAAAATTTTGTTATAACTGATGCTCAATTTGGTTTTAAAGCTGGTCACTCAACAGCAGTTGTAATATTCGTCCTTCAGTCACTAAGAAATAGAACCCTTAATAAAAAGAAATGTTTGTACTGTTGTTTCATTGATTATAAATAGACATTTTACCTTATTGATAGAGGGAAACTTTGGTGTAAAGTTATAAAACACGGAGTTCAAGGATTTTTTTTAAATTACGAAGTCCCTATATGAAACGTAAAATCATGTGTGAAATACAATGGTCATATATCAGAATATTTTGATAACAAAATCGGTCTTTTCCAAGGTGAAGTTCTCTCATCAATTTTTTACAGTTTCTTTGTGAATGATTGTGAAATGTATTCTATAAAAGAAAGTTGTCAACCGGTTAAAATTGGTATGCTATCCTTGTTTTTGCTTATGCACGCGGACGATACAGTCCTTATTTCAGAAAGTCCGAATGTTTTACAAACTATGTTGGATGCAATGCTTTTGTATAATAATGAATTGAAGCTTACACTTCATGTAGAAAAAAAAACTAAAATTGTAGTTTTAATTATAACGGTAAAATTAAAAAAAAAATTGCATTATCAAATAAATTAAAAAGCCATAGCTTTAACACCGAAACATTATGTTCAGTATTTGACACTTACGTAAGTAGTGTATTAGGGTATTCATGTGAAGTATGGCGTTTGTACATGCTAGTTTTTGTAAAAGAATTCTAGGCGTCGGTAAAAACAATTGTAATGATCTTGTATACTATGTGTTAGGTAGATTGCCTATGCATATTACCCGGAAAATGAAAAATATATATTAAAATCATGTTATGAGCAAAGAATATTAGATAATGATGAATGGATTATGAATGAACAAACCGAATTGAGTAAGCTAGGATCGGGGTATTTGTTGAATAGTACTTATGAGAGTAATATTGTATATAAACTAATTGAACAAACATTTTATGTTGTATGTACTCCAGAAATTTTATACAGAATACAGAGTTCCTCAAAGGAACATTACATATTGTATATCAACATCTAGTAGACAATTTTGGTTTGCAATATTATCTAAAGAAACCTATTGATCAAAAGTATCAAAACAGTATTACAAGTATACGATTAAGTATTCATAAGTTAAATATTGAAAGTGGTAGGTTTCAGAATATGGCACGACCAAATAGAATTTGTACAGTTTGTAATACCAATGATATAGAAGATGAGTTTCATTTCATCCTTAAATGTCCTTTTTCTACCCCACTACGAGTTAGATATCTGAAACCTTATTATTTTTATCATCCAAGTGTGTTCAAACTTGTTCATTTACTCAGTGCCAATAATGTTATAAATTTAAATAATCTCGAGAAATTCTTAAAACTTACATTCCAGGAACGTTCTCAGTCTATTAATACACCGTAACTGTATTGTATATGATGTATAATAATTGTGTGCTAATGTTTGTGTTTTATTGTATACAATCACTCTCCTCTACATGTTTAAATCATTTAATATTAAAATTGTACAATTGTACTTTGTATCTTATAAGCCGCAAGACTTACGGAAATAAACAAATTTAATTCGCATGTGTTGACATAAAAATAAAAAACTTTGATCATGCGAAATGTTGTACCAAAATGTTTTTAGGGGATATGTACAGTATGAAACAATTGGATTATTATCAAGCTTTATTCATTGGAAGAAAAAGAAGAATTAAATGAAAAAAAAATGTTGGAAACATTGAAAGTAAATTATACTTAAAATTAATTCCATCTGTATAATTACAAAGAGTCATTTGTTGTGCAAAGGTTCTTGGTGAGTTAAAATGTTTCCTTAGGATTCTTTGAAGTTAACTTAGGATTCTTTGAAGTTGATATTAAGCTATCATATGATAAATTTTAAGAAAGGTGGTGTCCAAGCTAATGTTAAAAATCCTATTGAAACTACCCACAGCCCAATTTTCTTGAAACTTTGCATATTGAAAGTAATACTAGTTGTCCCTTTAAAATGACACTTTCTTTTCCTTTTGTGATTTTAAAAAGGCCCAAAAGGCCTGAATTCTTTGTAGTCATTTTCATTAAAACTACTTGAACAAACATGCCAAAAAAGGTTAGCCTTTGTTAAATATTCTACATTTTTTATTCATAAATCATTTGAGTAGATCGTATACTTTATATTCAAGTCAAGTCATTTCTGTTACGAAAAAGTGACACTTTTTGGAAAAAAAAGAAATCTAAACAAAATCGATAGCATGCCAAATATTTCGAGCAAACCCAATATCCTAAATTTTTATCCTGACAAAAATTTGAGTTTTTTTGCTTCAAAATTAATTATAATGGATATAAAATAAAGAATGAAGTATCTTTTATTATCAAAAATAATTGAAAAATCAAAAATGTGTTCAAAAGATGGACACAAGGGGTCCCCTTGCCACATACCCAAAGTAATTTTAGAAAACATCATTTCAGGCCCTTTATGCCTTTTTAAAACATACAAAATAAATAAAATGCACTTAAAAAGTAGTTATGTACCTAGACCTTTAACACTGCAAAATTTGAAAAAAAACCGGCGCATGGGCTAATTTTGCAACCCCACCTTTTTTGAAAACATTAGTTATTTGAAACTTTTTTATGCTTATTTAAATAAATGTGATTTCCTTATTGCATTGTTTTTTTTAACATCTCATCAGCTTTGCATAGTTGGTCTATTGATTGAGCTAATCATTAGAACAGTGTGAGTAATGTTTATCTCCGCTCTTCTACAACATTTGAAAGACAATTCCATCTATGCTTTCAATGGATAAAATACATATATATAGATTAATACCAAGGCAGCGTTTGTTGATATAAGGTTCATGGGGAGTTAAAATGTTTCCTTACAATATGAAGTTGCTTTCATATAATAATTAATTGAAATGATAATTAATGAAGCTTTTTGATGTACATTTAAATAAATGTGAATTTCTTATTGCATTGTATTTTTTAAAATCTTGTCATCTTTGGTTAGTTGGTCTATTGATTAATCTAATCATTAGAACAGTGTGAGTAATGTTTATCTCCGCTCTTCTACAACATTTGTTACCATGGTTGACTGTTGCGCACACATGTCCAGTCCCTTTCATGCTCATGTAATAATCCTGATTGGCCACGAATGGGGGATTCGGCCCCTTTAATGGTTAAGTAATCATGATTGGCCATGAAAGGGGGTTATTGTGGAATCAAATATGGTAGCAAGACATTTATTGGCCACACTTTTCCTTTGTGAGAGGTTGGAAGTATGCAGTAAATATACATGTAGAATGAATAGCATTCATGAACGGAATACATGAAGTATGCTTTTGGGCTGGACAATTCACTTACATTACGTCCACCGAAAGTGATGGAGGAATATAGTCCACTAAACCACCTGCCAATATTATTAAAATTGAAGTTATTGTTGTAGGTAAACGGTGAATTCATAAACAGGAGGAAAAACTGTTTTAAAATTAGAAAAGTCAAAGCGGGTGGAATAGCACTGACATTTAAATGTGGTATGGAAAACCATATCAATACTTTAGAAACTGATAGTAAGTATGTATAGTGGCTTAAGATCAATAATAATGTTTATAATTGTGAAGAAGACTGAAAATTCTAAGTATCATACTGGTGATCCATATTCAGAATTAGAACATGAATACTTACACTTTGCCAGTAAGTATGTTTGCGTTTTAATGCGAGAACTTCGAGGACTAGCAAGATAATAGTTTTTTGACAATACGTTTATAAAATATAGAACAAATTGTGATAAAAAAAGAACTATTTAAGAAACCGGTTAATTAATTTCTGTAAATTTAATGATCTTTGTATATGTAACGGTCCATCCGGTAACGATAAAAGTGTTGGCAAACTTGTAAAAACGTTAGTGAGGTTGATTATACACTGTACTATGTTCATCTAAGCTTGTTAGAAATGTCGATGAGTTTTAAATTTCTGATTTTGACTCCTTATTGTCTGATGCACATTGCCAAATTTCATTAACATTACAATTTGCTGATACTTTGAATAATACAGTCTTATGTGAAGGGATTGAAGAGGGAATAAACAAATGGATGCTGAAAAGACAGCGGACTTCATTAATAGTATTGACGATGTAAGGGGCAGTACAGAAGGCGTCGAAACCAGTACTTTTATAGTGAATACAAAGAAACTTAAAAGTTTACAAAAGTACTATGAATAAAAAAAATAAAAACTATGAATATGATGTTCGCAAAAAGTTAAAAGCTATGAAAACTAAAAATCAAATAGATTATTATAAGCTACTGAATAAGAGTGGTAAAAGCAAACCTAATGGTAATATTACTATATATTCCTTTTTCAATTTTTATAAAGATCTGAACGCTAAAATTGATGATCTTACTGGTGTACCTGAATGTCCTAATACTTTGTTTAATAACTCCGATATAACCAAGGATGAAGTTGAAAAATCGATTAGATCTTAAAAAACAACAAAGCATATTCAGATGACAATATCACTAATGAAAATGTCAGACCTGTATGTAAAAATATTTAATATTATTTTCAGTAAGATTCCTAGTAAATGGCTTAGAGGTAGTATCATCACATTTTTTTAAAATAAAGGCTCACCTACGGAACCTGAAAACTATAGACTAATCACAATAGTCAGCTGTATTGGAAAGTTGTTTACTAGGATTTTGAATGAAAGACTAACGAAATACTGAGAGGACCTAAGTTTAACATGTGAAAACCAGTCAGGGTTTCGTAAAAATTAATATACAATTGATAACATTTTTGTTCTTCACAATTGTATTGTATATTTGCTGATTTTGAAAAGGCTTTCGATGAAATATGGCGAAAAGGTCTTTGGAGTATAATGTTAATGAGTGGGATTAATGGGGAAACATATCTTTTAATGGTAAACTTTCAGATTATTTCCCATGTGAAAACGGTTTAAAACAAGGGGGAAATTTATCCCCTTTTTATTTAGTCTATATCTCAACGATCTAGAGGAATTTATGGCCTAAAATAATGTTAATGTTGTAAACAATAATAGCATCAAATAACAAACTGATTTGAATATTTATTTAAAATTATTCATTCTGCTCTATGCTGACGATACATTGATTCTCCCAGACTGTCCATATGATCTGAAATATTATTGTAGTTGAATGTTTTTATAGAATATTGTAAACATTGGAGATTGAAAGTTAAAGTTCTATTGCATGCTAATTTCACTGTAGCTACATATGTATATATATTACTTAACATTTGATATTTGAACATTGACATATAACTTGATGATTAATCTCCACAAAAGCATATGTCGGCCTATAAGAGATCCGAAATCTAGGGATCATATATTCCTAGTTTTGAATAGAGCGCCTTCAGTCGCCACCATGTTCAGTGACTTCGGGTTTTGTCGGATTCCGAATCGTATCACGTGACTGACATTCAACACGACCTGCATGTGGTGAGCCAGGTAACGAGCGTAAACACACATGTGTTTGTTTACGTTTTCCTTCTGGCTAATATGTACACAGATTGAGTATTTGAAACATCAAATTCACACATTGCCGTAAAATATTGTGTTTATCAAATATTGTTGTGTGCGAACATTATTTTCTTTGTAGATCCAGTCTGTTGAGGTTAACCACAGGTTTTGTTTATGAAAAATTGTTGACATTTTCTCTTGGTTTCACAACTCTCGTGTTACTTCGAGATTGTCGCGACTTCGGTCGGAAAAATTCGGAATGATTCGGCATCTTTCGAGCTTATTTTTAACACGTTAAAAGATTTTTTACTTTTATAATTAAGAATACTTCCAGTGCTGCAACTTTATTAAAAGTGGTAAAATTATAAAGTTTAAAACTCAAACAGATGGAGAAAAATATGTATAACACTTAAACAGTTTTCACTACGACAAAAAGAGCGAAAGGGATAGACCATACAACTTTAACCTAGGAAAAACGAAATATATGGTGTTTAGTAAAGGACGTAGAGATAATAGAGTTGATTTCTTTACTTAATTATGAGGTTATAGAGTATGTGGATAATTTTATTATTTAGGTACGATTTTCAGTCGCACTGGTTCCTTTAATAAGGCGAAAAAATACACCATTAAAAAGGCCACTATTGCCATGTACGATGTTATAAAGACAGGTAGACAACACAAATAATCAGTCCAGTGTATATATGATCTGTTTGAAAAAATTGTTAAAACAATTCTAATGTATGGTTGTGAAGTACTAACAGAACTGGGAGAGTGATGCGAATAACTCCTCTAAATCGATAGAGACAAAATAAGATTGTGTAAAATTTCGCACAACTAACCATAAATTTATTGTTGAAATAGGCCGATGACAACAGATTTTATACTCTGAAAGAAAATGTCAACATTGTAATAGTCAGCAAATTGGCGATGATTTTCATTATCTATTAGAATCTAGTACCTTGTCCGCCCAAAGAACTATGTATATTGATCATTATTTTTTACTATGACAAAATGCTATAAAGTTCAATGAACTAATGAACTATACTTACAAAAAAAACCAAAGAAATTATATACGTTTATTAGGATGATAAACAATATTATTTGTTCTCCATAGCTCATGTTATTAATATTATGTCTTACACGAACATCAATAGATAACATCACAACTATGTTTAAGTGCATATACATTTGCAGCTATTTATAGCTCTATTGTACGCAATGAACTAAATGCAACCAATCCACACGCAACAAGTATGTCTGTGTACTTTGTGTGTTTAACAGACCTAGGGTTGGTCGACGCCATGTTTGACACCACATTGTTCTTTAGGAAAACTGGTACGTTAATTTGCATGTATAAGATGATCATGACATACTGTATACAAATTTAAAAAACACGGTACGTCAATTTACTATGTATTTATATATGTTTTCCAGCACACAGGTCAGATCGAATGCTACCAGTATACATTTGTATGATACCCAAACGTACATGTACATTGCACATAAAACTTCCTTCATCGATGAAGTGAATTGAATTGGTAGTCATTCCAGCAAGAACATTCATAATAACGAAAGTACATATAGTTGTTCGGTGAAATATACGTATATTTGAAATGTATAATCATCATGGCAGGAGTAGTAATAGCACAAGAGGAATACTAGATATATACAGATACAAAATAGTGTATATATGAACTATACATGTATATACAGTATCGTAAAGTGGTAACCAGGATGATTTGTCACTATATAAATCATATAGCACGATCCACGACTTTTACACTCTATAGGGAAAGGTGGGGTGGGAACTTAACTAACACAGTCACAATACGGAATACATTGAAAACAGAAAAAAAAACATCCAATGTAATATCAATTACAAAACTGAATAGCCTCATTTGAATAGATTGTGTGTGATTAAATGGGAACACATCTTTAAAAATGATATCATGGTTTTGTCAAAACTGATCAACCGAAGAAAATATTTCTGTACAGGACTTTGAGTCTCTGTCAATAGTACAATGTGTTATGGCATCATAAGTTAAAACCCTATCAAACACTGACATATACAAAGCTATACACTATAAAACTTGTGTTTCATTGGAAAGAGGGGATATTTATTTCATGCTATATTATTGCTAGAAACTCTATATTGTACACTATATAACATCATCTCAATCAGATTACGTCGATTCCTTTAAAAAAATGTGTAGCCTTTCAAGTCATACATCTGAGATGGCTTACTTTCGTTTTTATTTGAAGTCTTATCAGTCAAGGTCTTCCCCATAATGTACGAGTCACGAGATATACGTACCTAATGCTAGTCATGGTACATGCATACAAACATTTTAACTTAGCTATAATCAAGTGCGCATATGAAATGATATACAAGTAAACTTTTACAAAAAAGACCTTCAGTTATCAGCAAGGGTAGAAACTACTAATGATATGATATATGCTGTCTCTATCAATATGTCCACCACAAACTAAAGATAAAAGAAATAAGGCTAGATGACATTTAGGAAGAAAACGAACAGGTAATATACAGACGTGAACCGAGAGAATGTAGTGCATTTAGATAAAACTTATCACATGTAGCATATAAACTACTCATCATTTACTTAATTCTAAATTTTTATCTTTTCTAATGCAAGGGAAAATGTTCTGCTTTGTTCCAGAAGAGTAGCTGTTTTCTGCTTCATCCACGACAAAGTAGGTCAGTACCTAATTGTAGCAGGTTATTGAAATGGAAAGTAAAATTATGGTGACAGCAGAATTTTTAAGTACACAACAGAATAATTGGTAAGTACACAACAGAATTTGTTAGTACACAACAGAATTTGTTAGTACACAATAGAATTTGTAAGTACACAACAGAATTTGTTAGTACACAACAGAATTTGTAAGTACATAACATAATTTGTAAGTACACAACAGAATTTGTAAGTACACAACAGAAATTGATCACGTCTTTGTATCATACATGACATGGAATACATCAAAGTGGGATGAAGGGGATATAAAGAGCAAAAGTAAAATTTCATGTGTATTTACAAGAAAACTACGAAACAGATTTATAACTGATGAAAACGGTTCGCTTTTAAATCGGATAATCTATTACTGAAAATCTTTTTGGAGTATGCACAATGCATACTGTTTTTTATATTTGGTACGTGCTCCTTCATAAATAAATCACATATTTTAATATCACAATTTTTTTTCTATTTTGTTTATCAACAGACCTTCATAGCAGCACAGGAATATCAAGGTAATATTCATTTTTATACTGATTTGATTTTTTCATTATTGTCTATACAGATAAGTAAAGTTCTACTTTTGTTTCTTGTCTCTTTGGTACATTGTAAATCATTTGACAGCTTATTTTTTATTTATATTAGATATCGTGTACGAAAAAATGGAAAAAGGTAAAATATAAAATATAGAAAAGGTCAAAAAGTTATTCTAGCTGACCTTCATTTAAAACTTATTTGATTTGTCGATGATAAGTGAAGCGTATACCTAGTAATATCAACCGTGGTGATCTCCAAGGATGCCTCAGATGCAATCCAGTCACTCATCTTTTGTTATCTCTTTTTTATTTCAGGTGACTGACACCAATCTAGTTCAAAGACAGCTAATATTAAGTGACACCGTAGAAGTTTGTATGTCTTATTTTCTAAATCCGCTGCAATCATGCATTGCAGTCTAAACATTTTCTTTATTTTACCAATATGATAGAGGTAATGTTATCAGTGGTACATTTTATGTAACTAAGATCGGTTTCGGCCATGTCACACATATATGAATGCTATTTGATTACAAGCGGGAAATATCCATGTTTACGTACCGCCACAACTTAACGCCGTTTATTTTTTATTGTTTTAACGAAATTCCTTTCTTTATTTATGGGTATATCAAGCATATTATTTTATTTTAAAAAATGCCAGCTTTTCATAATGACTTGTTCACTGCGGTAATTGTGTTCAATCTGTGAACTTTAATTACCTGACTCCATTCTTTTGCTGATAATTTCTTTTCAAAGGAAACTGTATATTTTTTCAGTGGACTGAACAATGTGTCGGTTGATAATTTTTCAACAGTCATGTGCATTTTTTACAATGGGAAAATCAGTTTCAAATTACGTGATAAACTAATTTTGTATTTGGCAATAGAGTAGTGTGACATTGAGCATTTTTCATTGGCTATAGCTGTATGAGCATTGGCATATGTAAGTGTTACTTGAGATTCTGATCATTGATGGCGATCTTAAAAAGACAAGGAGGCAAGCATGTTAAGTCAATCTTTAATTATTGCATCCGGACACACTATTTCCCGCGGTCTGACTGCAGTACCGTATTTGTTTAACAATAACATTTACCGTGAAAACACTGCATTCAATACTGGAATTACTCTGTTGATACAACACTTACCATAAAAATCAAACCATTCTGAAAAAAATAAGGCCCCCAACCATTCTACTTTATTTGTCCATCTCGTAACATTTAAGTGTACACGGAATGGTTTGGTATATAAGGCTTGATAAATGTGTCATTGTATAAAATTTAGAATGGAGAAAGTACGAGTTTCATAGCGAATACGGTATTAGAGATAATGCGACTTTTCTCTAGAACACGCCTGAAGCCCCAAGCCATTGACCCCGATTCGGGACCCCTGACCTGTGACGTCACGAGGACAAACGGGACCTACTCTATTCGCATAAGATAGAGAGGCGATTTTCTGTGTCTGCCATCTAATATAAACTATCTGTTTGTAAATATCGATTTTTACAGACACAAGTACCTGTGTACATGTCCGATACCTATTTAATATTATCCTCAATCACAGATATGAGTTTGTAATACGCTTGAAAATAGGGATTTTTGCCCTGCTCATTCTTATACAGCTCTAAACTACTACTTGGACTACATCGTCTTCCCTGCAGCATAGCTCTGTTCACACAAAATGATCAATGCAACAAGGTAATGGCGTTCATGGCTCACCCCAGCCGGGGTGGCCGGATTTATTAATAATAAAGTCGATTAAAATCTTACTTTTTTATCAAAATATAAGTTTTTTGTGTGAAGGTGCGGCTAAAATACCGCCAAACTTATGGTAAATATAAACACAACCTTTGACTAGAACAACTTACTTAAAATCTATTAATAAAATGCATCCTATTGAATGTAACATCATGAAAATAATACTGATCGGTTCCATAATACATAAAATTAAAGTGAACCAAAAACTAAATGGAGCTGATAAGAAAAGAAGGGCTTGTGGAGGGAGGGTTTTTGTTAAAATGAGAACAATTGAGCCATTACTCTGGAGCGTTTTTGGCTGTGATGATTTTTAAAGATGGCGTCTCTATAAGGGGTTAGCTGTGGGGCCGCTGTGGGGCTACCCAAAGGTAAAGTGCCCACGGGGTCACCAGTCAGCTAAAATTTCGAAATCGACAAACGGACGGACCGAAACTCGGGATTAATGATTAAACTATCAAATAAATATTATAAAGAGGGGCGAATAATTGTGCAAAAAATTGTCTATAAATATAGACGTTTATTTTTGCCCTGCTCATTCTTATACAGCTCTAAACTACTACTTGGACTACATCGTCTTCCCTGCAGCATAGCTCTGTTCACACAAAATGATCAATGCAACAAGGTAATGGCGTTCATGGCTCACCCCAGCCGGGGTGGCCGGATTTATTAATAATAAAGTCGATTAAAATCTTACTTTTTTATCAAAATATAAGTTTTTTGTGTGAAGGTGCGGCTAAAATACCGCCACAAGAGAACCTGCCTTAACGAAGAAATTAAGGCAGGTTATCGCCGCCACCCTTGCTGCATGGACACAGGGATTTAAATGATTGACTCCAAAGATAATATCTAGACCAATGTTTGCATTAATAATGCATCAAAAATAATGTACAACAAAATTAATGTGAAAGGCATCGGCATATCACGTATTGAAATATCAGTTATCTTGGCAACTATGTTTAGTAAAAAATCTAATTGCATGACCTAAACGGTGTCATTAATAAAAAAGCTATAAAACATGTCAAAATTACTACTGGGACTAGTTAATAACAGCAAGAAATGGTTAGGTACTACTAATTTGAAAGTACATAGTTGCAAAAACATTGCGAAATAAGTTGTATTTAAACAAAAGCAATAATCTCATATCTTTCAGTTCATTTATAAATTACATGTAAGTAAAATAAACTGAGTATTTGAATAAGCATAAATATTGTATGATGGATAAAAAAGACTATTTGAAAATCACTTTTATTGGTATTTATCGATAAAACAAATACAATGTATCTGACTGACTGTAGATTCCAAAGAGCTACCTCAATGATTGTCACTAGTATATTTTCTTTTATAACACCTATCTGAAAAGTAAAGCAGGCAAGTTGAATTGTCAACCGGTTTACAGTTTCTGTTAACAGGAAAAACAAAAATCTACTGATTTGGGCGTGCCGCCACTGTGGTCTATAGGTTCAGTTAAGAACAAAATGCAAATATACTGACCTGGGCGAATATACTGACCTGGGCGTGCCGCCACTGTGATCTATAGGATCAAGTAATAACCAAAATACAAATATGAAGACCTGGGCGTGCCGCCACTGTGGTCTAAAAGTACTATTAATAACAAATACAAATATAAAGACCTGGGCGTGCCGCCACTGTAGTCTACGTCTCTATGTATATATACATACTGGCGCAGTTATCAACAATAAAGTATGACCAGGGCGTGCCGCCACTGTGATCTACAAGTACAGTTAATAACAAATACAAATATAAGGACCTGGGCGTGCCGCCACTGTGGTCTACAAGTACAGTTAATAGCAAATACAAAGATAAAGACCTGGGCGTGCCGCCACTGTGATGTACAAGTACAGTTAATAACAAATACAAAGATAAGGACCTGGGCGTGCCGCCACTGTAGTCTACAAGTACAGTTAATAGCAAATACAAAGATAAAGACTTGGGCGTGCCGCCACTGTAGTCTACAACTACAGTTAATAGCAAATACAAAGATAAGGACCTGGGCGTGCCGCCACTGTGGTCTACAAGTACAGTTAATAGCAAATACAAAGATAAAGACTTGGGCGTGCCGCCACTGTAGTCTACAAGTACAGTTAATAGCAAAATACACATATAATGACCTGGGCGTGCCGCCACTGTGATCTACGTATATATATATACAGGCTCAGCTAACAACAATAGAGGATGACCTGGGCGTGCCGCCACTGTGGTCTACAAGTACAGTTAATAACAAATACAAATTTAATGAATCCCTATATTTGAGCACATTGTCACTCATCTATGTTTACCTTCATGTTGCAGAGGTTTCTGAATGGGTTTTGTGTTCTACTAATGCTGGAGCTCTAATGTATTTTTTGAATGCGTCAGTTCTCCAGCGACCAAGAAGACGTATTTGTGCATCTGAAAAACCTTGAGATGCTGCAAATGAAGCACCCCCAATCCTAAAACTGTGACCCTTATATCTTGAACTATCTAAATCACAAAAAGACAAACACCGGTACAGACATGTTTCAAATTTCTTCCTTAGAAAAGGAACACCTTCCTTGTCGAGAAACAAACAACCAGCACAGACACCCCTAACTTTCAAGTATTGTTGCATTGCTGCTACTGGGCAAGAAGGTGAATTTGGGAGGCAATCAATTGTAACTGTGTGTGATTTCCCGGAATAATTGTGCTTGAAATGACGAAACACCACAAACATTTTGATGAGCTGTCCCTCGCTTTGCTGAAAGGTGACATCATCAACTTGTAGCACATTTTTTATGTTGCTTTTGTTATATGTAAGGAGCTCACCCATGCGTGCTAGACCATAGAATGCTGTCGTGTAAACTGCTTTGACTAAAATTCTATCGTACAGCTCAGTACACACTGCTTCTAAAGCAGCACACATGTTTAGCAATAATACCTCTGTGATAGGTAACCGTGTATCAAATGAAGGAGCCAAGCGCGCTACTCCATGTAGAGCTTTCCGAACCAAAAATTCCTTAGTGGGATCCTCCCATCCTTGCAGTTTATGTATGTAAGCTAATGCTGATAATTCTGAAGCAATCGTGCTATGTGCTTTGTTTGCCTTAAACTCATGAGCTACAAATAATGCCACAACTGCATATGGAACTGGAAACTGAAGGTGCCTCCCAAAGAACTTGATCCCAAACTGTACGAAATTCATTATAGACTTGTCATATAATTTTGAGGACGCTGGAGCAAGTGACGCATTCACCAGAGTTGTTCATGTTGGAAGAATTTGGATTGTGCTACTGGAAGTGGTACTGTAGTGGGTTGTTTGTCTGCAGACGGCATCAACGTCTTGAATCGCTCGATCTGCAAACGAGACAAAGCATCAGCCAATACATTTTGAACACCCGGCACATGACTTGCCTTAAAAAGAATGTTAAATCTTAAGCAAGTCAATACTAATGACCTAAGCATACCCATTATTATAGGATCGCGGGAAGATTTGGAATTCAAGATGGATACAAGTGCTTGATTGTCGGTGTATAACCAGATCGCTTGATTAGCCAATAATTCACCCCATGTGTAAACTGCTACAACGATAGGGTATAACTCTAAAGCTGTAATATGTGGTTTGACTAGCCCATCATCCCAAGTTCCATATAACCATGATTTGTCCAGGATTGCCCCAAAACCTATTGTAGATGAAGCATCAGTATATAATTTCAATGTGTCGGAGGTTGCCCAGTGGTCTGACATAAAGAAATTACAACCATTAAAGTTCTCTAGAAATAACTCCCACATTTCAAGGTCTGCGCGACTGGCATTGGTAAGCCTAATCTTGTAACTTGACCGTTTCACCCCTTTTGTTAAATCTATGAGTCGACGGAGAAATGTACGACCTGGTAGGACCACACTTGTAGCAAACTGTAGTGTGCCTATAATTGACTGAAGCTCTTTAAGTGTTACTTTTTTCCTAACCTTAAACGTTTTACACATTTCCTGGCATCTCACTAATTTGTCAATGGGCAGACGTGATTCCATTAAAATACCGTCTAATGTTATGCCTAAAAACGGTAAAACTTGTTCAGGCCCGAACGTTTTATCTGTCGCTAATGGTACCCCTAATAACGAGCAAATGTGCTGAAAGTCAGATAAAGCCTGTCTGCATGTATCATAAGTTTGCTCAATAAATAAGAAATCATCTAAAACATGAACTATGGCTGATGCTTTGCCACGTTGCAATGCTATCCATTCTAAGGCAGTGCTAAACTCTTCAAAAATTCTACAACTCTCTGCTAAGCCCATTGGTAGGCATCGATCAAAATAAAACTGACCCTTCCATGTAAAACCCAACAAGTGCCTCTGACCGGGGTGTATAGGAATTATACGGAATGCAGACTCGATGTCTGTCTTGGCCATAAATGGATTGGGTAGAGCTTTTAGAAAAGAGATAGCATTTTGAATATTGTGGTATTGTACTGAGGAGTATGTAGAATCAATGCCATCATTTACGGAATCACCTTCGGGAGAGCTCAGGTGATGAATTAACCTAAATTCTCCTGGATTTTTCTTAGGTACAACACCCAAAGGACTGATGTGGAAATGGTCATAAGGAACAATTTTGAAAGGACCTGCTATCCGTGATGCTAAAAGCTCTTTACCCAATTTCTTATCAATAATTTCAGGATGTTCCAAAGCAGACTTAAGATTGTTACAAAATTTTTGATGAGTATAGCCTTCGAAATGAAATCGAAAACCATGACGAAAACCATTAACTAAATAAGAGGCTTTTTCGGGGTCATAGCCGCGTAAACATTCTTCTAATCGATCCGCATTAACTGGAGTTATTATTTCGCGGTCTGGTAAATCGGTTACCTGTTCCGAATTGATGACGCCCGAAACTGGCAGGGGAGTAATGCCTGTGTTGTCCTCTAAAGGGACGAAAATTCTGCATCGCACGCGGAGGTGGCCCTTGATACTGCTTTTGACCATGCAGAACGGGACAATTCAGCCCCGCGTGTTTGGCACCACACGTACCGCATTTATGTGCGTATTTGCATCCATTGCAAAACTCACCCCTGGCAAACCGATGGCAGATACCGGTACCTGTTTTTGCTTGGTTTGCATTCTGAGATGGTCGACGCGAAACCGCCTCATTCCACAATTCCATCTGAATGATGTCCCACGGCATGGAATTCGGTGCATTCGCGCGCAACTGTCGGAAATTATTATCATAAAATCTCCAGTCTGCATTCTTTGCAGCCAACTGGCGAACAAGGGACTGGTATTTCAAAATACCCGAAAAAGCCTCTGGATATTTAACACAATAAACGGCCATAAATATATCAAATTGATTGGTCCATTCATCAATAGATAGAGTTTTAGATTTTGGCTGCTTCTGCACCCACTCTAGCGACTGGTTTGCTGACTCGTCACTTTTAACCAAAAGCTGCAGTGAATCTGCATGCTTGTCGGTAATAGAAGACAACTCCACAAAAGAGTGTGACCAAATTTTGTCCTTGGTCTTATCAGGCACTCTGGCATGTAGTGGAATAGCCACAGAGTGAAACTGCGACCCATTGTCTACATTACTTTGAGACGCAACTGTTAATGCAGGTAACAACGAAGGCAACCCACCAATGAAGCTAGCAGTACTAGTTTGGTCTGTCATGGAAGCTGTAGTTGTTGGTGTGTGATCAAGTACTGCTGCCTGTTGACCGTCTGGCTGTCTGTAGGTGGATGTTTGGGGTACCAAATTGGCCCTGGCTTCCATCAATCCCTCTTGGAAGGCTTCTTTTAATAAATTTTTTAGTGTAACTGAATCAATTGTTATTTGAGATGACCCGGAAGTGGGTGGCAATGGCTGGGCCTGGCTTTCATCATTAGGTATGGCTCCACTCTCTGTTGATATGTTTGCAGGAGCCCCATTGGCTACCTCGGACACCCCGAGGTCGTTCCCCACTTGTGAAGTACTGCTGGCGGAGTCATTTTCGGACTGAATGGTGTCTGTGTTAACTCTTTGCTTTTTTGATTGTACCAAATGGTTTCTTATTGCTGCTTGGCGTTTAGGAGGCATGGCTGAATTATAAAAAAGAACATCAGCAGCAGTGTGTGAGACAGAAACATGACACTGATATTAGGATAAAATATGAAGCCAATACCCTTTAAATAAATTATATATATATATAATATATATATTTTTTTTTTTTTTTTTTTAGATATGAGCTGATTAAGTTATTTAAATAAATGTTAAAGTGTTTACAGTACAGCTCTCGAAAACATAAGTATCTATCTTGCTTAAGTTAGTATTAGATAATAATATATGAAATATTGAGCAGCTACTTTCTATTATATGTGTATCTATGTATAATATACATTTAACAAACACTGTAAGACTTATGTCTCCATAAAAACACTGATCTTCAGAGTGTAATATTCTTAATTTAATTTAATAAAGATATATATAACGCGGGCACTGCTCCTTGTATAAATATGTTATAGGATATGTATATAGTATATAATATGACAACCTATATCATAATAAAATTTAAATGTACACAACAAAGCAACCCCGAGCTTACACCTCGATAAAATTATCGAGTATGGCGTATCTGTTATAGCACAAACCAGTCCTTTAGGTTCAAAACTGTTTTTTTTTTTTTTTTTTTTTTATAAAGACTGATTGATATCATAACAAGACCCAGGGAAGCTGTGTACAGAATAAAACTCAAGTGAAGTCCTTAATATATATGAGCCAGTGCAGAACAGAAGATCAGTGGTGGACTTCTTTTTAATAAAACTTACAATTAATGAGTACTAATAAAAAATAAAAAATAAATGACAAATCCCTTTATATAAGAAAAGCATCCAAGTGCTAAATATTTGTCCAATTATGTATAACAATTCTAACTAAAGTAAAACATAAACCCTGAGATATAGTAGCTCATTTGCTCAAAGGGAAGTAACTACTAAATTAGATCACATTTTGTTCAAAGGGAGGTAACTACAACACTGCGTCTCCTGTTAAGTGTTACATCAAAGGGAAGTAACTACGTCTACCATGTGATATCTCGTTCAAAGGGAGGTAACAAATTCTTCAAACTCTCACTCGAGATAACGCATTAAGAACACAACTCTTAATTGACCTATGGTATGGCTTCATGTGCTTGAAATGAACCCCATCTGCACTCAATAATGCATGTTCGTTCCAAATTGAACGACAATGTGACCAAAATACAATAAATGGTTCTGCATGTAGACGAGAGGAAAGCAAGGCATTGACTCTGGCGACACGTTCATTGTAAATAGCAACCGAAACATCACCCTTGTGTAATCGCGTTTTCGCCCGTTCAAATAAAGCACACACGTAAACAACACGAACCCCGAAGCGTGCTAAAAGGCATGTTGCCAACTCGATAATGCCATCAGCAACACGATCGGCATTGGCTGAGTGGGAACTCAAATCGTTTACCTCCAATTTGTAGGCAAACTGCATCGTAGCGATTCCCCGCAAAAATACGTTTGAGGGCTGATCGAATACGACAGATCTGAGCTCCCGGCAAGCCATGAAAGGTGACGTAATCCCGATCGAGACCTAAATTAGCCTGCCCGTGTAAGTCTAAAGCATAACGCTCTAAACGCGCTATGAAACTATGCCCCAACACCAAAGCTTGCCTCCCTCGACCTGCCATAACGGATTATCTTGAATAAAACCGTTAAACCGAGAGATAACCTCTCAAAATATCACAAAAGGATACTAATAATGTAAACAATGTAAATACTCACTTGCTTTGTCCAAATATTTTTGTTAAAATGAGAACAATTGAGCCATTACTCTGGAGCGTTTTTGGCTGTGATGATTTTTAAAGATGGCGTCTCTATAAGGGGTTAGCTGTGGGGCCGCTGTGGGGCTACCCAAAGGTAAAGTGCCCACGGGGTCACCAGTCAGCTAAAATTTCGAAATCGACAAACGGACGGACCGAAACTCGGGATTAATGATTAAACTATCAAATAAATATTATAAAGAGGGGCGAATAATTGTGCAAAAAATTGTCTATAAATATAGACGTTTATATTTCCTTTAGTTATTAGGTTTATAACAATCATGACATGGGTACCCTCTTCAAAATTGAATTTTTCCATATGGTGATAGTTTCGTAACTATAAATAAAACGTTGGTCCAAAAATATTTCTTCATATTCCTTAAAAGCTTTGTCATCCCTGCATGTATATATGTTTCTGATATAGACATCCAAAGTTTATATTATATGGCAAACAAAATTAGATATCAACAGTTTGCATAAACCACATCTCAGGAAATCAGTTTCATGAAATTACAGTATATGGGTTGAGGTGGGAGGGTTGAAAATGTTTTCTGTGATCTATATATAGAAGTTTTCTGGAACGGCTGGAGGAATTAAAGATGGCGGTCAGCTGAAAATTTGATCTGGCCCCTATGGGGTTTACACTCGGAAAAATGGGTCATCGATCACGTGATGTTGCTTAGCCAATGAAATCGCATTCTGATAAATAAAGCCGGGAAATTTAAATCCAGTATCTGCGCTTGTGAAAATATCAAGGTTTTCCCTTCACGAGTGAAAAATTCAAAGTTTTCCCTTCACGAGTGAAAAATATCAAAGTTTTCCGTTCACGAATGAAAAATGTCAAAGTTTCCCCTTCACGAGATGAAATATCACTGTTATTCATTAAGAACCATGGAATATTCTATTTATTATTTTCTTACGCCCCTGTTCTATGTCTAAACTAGACCATTTGATACTAAACAGTACATGTATTTCAATCAACTGCGATTTTCCTGTTTACTGATTTAGTTTTACACATGGGGCACAAATATCGAAGAACATTTACATCAGATAAGCTACAAATTCATCATATTTAAGCTCAAACAATGGATAATGAAAAAATAATTGGAAAGATGCAGGTAAATAATATAGTTTATATTTTTCACAAAACGTTATATTTCCCCCTGAAAATGTAATAAATATACATTTTGTACATGTATACGTCTTGCGTGCTTATTATCTAAAATTCGAGTCCTTTTGTGTAAGTTGTATTAATTAATAATGCATGCGCAGTATCCGTCTATATGTAAATGAGCATGCATGAGAGCTGCATGAGAGTAGAGTAGATGAATGGTGTTGGATTTCTAACTTGTTTAGCATCTATTGTAATAAAGTATTTTTGTTATTGTTTTCGTCTATCCAAACAGTGGACTGCTTCGATGTACCGGAGGCAACAACATGCAATTATGACATACAACTGAACATGGCTGAGAGTGACGTGATTTCGAGGCTATACAATTATTTTAGTATTTGCCACTCATGTCTTCTCAGATGATATATTTTTATTTACAGCTTAAAGTCCCATTATGTTTTCGTGACATTTTTAATCGTAAAAAATACCAAATTTTGCCAAATGATAGGATTGATAACCATATGGCGATAATACTTAATTAAAAATTGCGTAGTTAATCAGGATTGTTGAAATGTTAACGCTCTGTTGGTGCTACAGTCCACACGTGGGTAAATCACACATAGGACCTTTGATCCAAATTATGTTTTTCAACTGATTGATGTTGACAGACGACGCTAATGAATTGTCAACTTTTTTTTTTATAAATGAGTCTCTATAAACATTAATCAAAAACCTACTTAAAATCTCCAAATCCTTTAAAAACTATTATCAGATATTGGTCATATGAAAACAGTAAGGGAGTTAACCATGGAAAGTCAATCAATTACTTTGAAATAAGCAAGTATTAATAAAGCGAACAAACAGTTTTGCAAGAGATCATACAATGTACTCTACACAGGTAAGTGCGAAGCGGGTACATGCGCTCGATTAAGAGGCAACTGCGTGAGGGGTATTTTCTACTTCGTTATTTAACGCTCTTTTGTAGTTTTTGCGTACAAGTGCGTGTTCAACGTCGCGAGAATGGTGTACATATTTCTACTGAAGTATTGTGTTTTTATTTTGGAAAGAAGAACCTGTTTTGTAAGGATAAACATTGTAAAACCTTGAATAAATTTTAATATGTTCTAAATTTCCCCGTGGTGTCGCCGGGATTTACCTGGTGATCATCCGGGTACGTACAGGCACATAGACTATTTTCAGACAAACACATTTACGTGTTCTATTGATATATATATTCTAATATGCATTTTTGTCGAAACTGTGCATATTAACAAAATTAAGCAAAGATAAAGTCACGAGGATCATCAAAGTTTAGTTTGTAGAGCATTCATAAAAACATAATGAGACTTTAAATAACTTCATGTCAATAACCAGCATAAGAAGCATAGAAGCCTTACATAAGGCCTGTAGCACGTTCAAATAAATGACTTGACCTTCATTTAAGGTCAAAGAGTTCAAATAAGCTGTAATCGTTAAACGACTTCTTGTAGATAACTAAGAGACCGTTTTAAATATCTGATGTTGGGTCTGTAGCGTGCTGAGATGAAGGGCTACCGCGTTTGTTCAAATAAATGATCTGGACCTCCACTTAAATAATTTAAGTAAACTAGAATCGTCATCACAAAATACTAGTATTCATTTTTCAATAATATGTAAAAATATGGTTTCAGGGTTACTAGGGATGTAGGGAAACAGATTACAAGTTATACCAAGGATGAAGAAATCAACCATAGAAGGGCTACCAGAGGCACAGGGATACTCCATACTCAGACTACCGAAGACAAAGAAATAAAGCTTAAACGGGCTACCAGAAGCATAGTGATACCCCATACACGGTGTACCAAGGGCACAGGGAATCCCATACACGGTCTACCAAGGACACAGAAACAAAGCTTAGACGGGCTACCAGGGGCACAGGGATGCCTTATACACGGTCTACAAGGGGCACAGGGAGACCCCGTACACGGTCTACCGCGGGCACAGAAACAAATCTCCGATGGGCTACCAAGGCCACAGGGATACCCCTTACGCGGGCTACTAAGGATAAAGAAATCAAACGTAGAAGGGCTTCCAAAATCTCAAGAAAACCCCCTACACGAGATACCAAGAGTACAGAAATGAGCATCAGACAAGTTACCAAAGGTACAAGAAAACCCCATACACATAACAAAATGAGTACAGCAATGAACCTTCGGCAGTCTACCAAGGGCACTGCCAAGACCAATACACATGATGCCAAGGGCACAGAAATGATCACAGGAGATGCCCATACATCAGCTTGCGGAGACACGGAAAAGGTTCCTAGTCGAGATGCTTTGGCATCAGGAATGACACCTGTTCTAGATGCGAATGACACCGGAAAAGCTCTTATCCAGAATGATGACCGAGAGACAGATGTTGAACACAACATCCCCCTTGACTATGAACTCAATCTTACATTGGTTGAAATTGACCAGGAACTTACGCCTGAAAATTTAAAACATATGAAGTACTGCTATTCCGGTAATATACTTTCTTTCTTAGTCTCAGTACATTCTTTCTCAAGGATCATGTCTAGTTAATGCATCTTATCCTGCAACATTAATTAGAAATATCATATAAAGCTTATGGATGCGATGCTAAACATGTTGCTAATTTGGTCCTCTTTCAATGAGGTTGAATCGGGGATTTCTGAAAATATAAAATAAAGTCGAAACTCGGTATCTCAAAATCGCTTGACTCGAAGATTCTGGTTGAGTCGAATTAATTTTGAAGTCCCGTTTTTTTCCTTCTTTGTATATGTATTTTAAGATCGGATGACTCGAAACTCCAGTTGAGAGTCAAAGTCAATTCCTGGTCCCTAGAACGGATATTCAGCGAAAGATATAGTCGCTGCCTCAAATTTCATTTCAGTCAAAATTTCAAATTAAAAAAATAAATTACGTAAATATACCATGTATATTCACCAAAGGTTTGTCATAACACATAATTGGTTCATCTGCACTGCACATATCGCGATTGGTATACGCAGGCCTATGGAACATACTACAACAATGACTGCTACATGTAATTATGAAGTCATTGAGTTAGTGTCACTTTACAACTGTGACTTACCTGTACATAGACACGACGCGTGTTTACACAATCACACTCAGCATGGCGCGATCAGCTTGGCTGATCATGACCGGAAGCGTATTTGATTAGGAATCATTAGAAACGAAAGTGTTTTCTTAGGATGATAGTGCAAAATAATTTAACAAACCCACAATGTTAAATGTTTAACTAGTCGTTGCACTGAACTAGTATCTTAGTCTTACAATGTATTTCTTCGTTGGTATAGAAATCTACTTTCGTTTCATTTAACGTAAATCATATTAACCGTAAGAGAGCCGGAAACGGATAGTGTAGTCTGCTTACGGTACTGTAGGTGAAAACTATTGTTTATTTTGCTATGTTATTATTTTGAAATACCATTCAATTTTGAGCAAAGAGGTTGCTTGTTTTTATTTGTTCAGCTACTATATTTCCGTATAAGTTTGTTGCAAAGACCACTGAAGTCAGTACACCACCTACGGGAAATCAGGGTGCAATCGTAATTCAAGTTTTTTTTATTTATTTAAAACAAATCCAAAAACATCTGAAAACATATAACTAAACAGATTTAATACAAACCTTATCAGTTGGAAAATCACGATAATATGCTGATCTCGGTAATAGGCATGTACCCGGCTGTAATAGTCAAAAGATAAGGATCGTTGAAAACCACGTTCTGATCAAACCTAATGACATTACGTTTGAGTCGAATTCCGGATGAGTCGAATTATTTTCGTTGGTCCGTTGAATTTCGAGATAACGCGTTTCGACTCTATATTATTTTCCATCAGAACTATGTATGAATGATCGCATTTAGTTATGATTATATTGGAGGATTTTGAAGCAATAAATTGTATGCAATATACATGAGAATCAAATTTGCTAAATATAGCTGTTGTTTACGTAAATATGCTTGACGTAGGCAATATGATGTATTAATATATAATGCATTATTATATACGTAATGAATGTTAAATGAGGCTTGAATGAGGCTTTGGGGAAGATCGAAGGTTTTAGAGGGATATAGATTGATAGCTATGACAACAAACCAACACAGGGTATGTTACCTATCGTTTTTTAACATCATAATTAAAGACAGCTTATGTTTTATTCTATATAACCTTTCTAGGAGAAGAAGGATTTGGTCGTCGGGTCCAGGACAAAATAGAAACTGGTCTGGATTTTTTTGAACATATGAAGATGTCTATGAGGCTTGACAGGAACAACTTACTGTATCTACAGACATTACTGTGGAAAATTGGTAGGAAGGATCTATTTAATAAGTTTGCGAAATTCGCCAGGAAATGTAACAGCAGACCACTTCACGTTTATACATGTAACAAAGAAGGAGATAATTACTATAAAGCTAATGATATAGGAACTTATTGATGTGTTAAACACAAATTACCAATAATATCCATTTATGCAACACTGGAAATTAAAATTAGTTGATACATGGATGATGTTACTAAATATTAATTGATTTGAAAGTTTCATTCATTAGTTTCAAATTAAAGTTCCCATCATTCTATAATCATAATTAGAAGCTCAAAAGTCTCGACATCACCCAGGGGTACATATTATGAACTAGAGCACAGTTACCATGAAATATCTGTTTTAAAACATAATTAATTCACCACCAGTTCTTTTCAATTGATTGTTTAATGAATATTCGTATGTAGAATATAGATTGGGGTAAGCAAATTATGTAACAATTAAAATTAGAATCTATACTCCGGTATGAATTCTACATTATTTTGTTTTTATGTGTATTATTCATGACAAACACTTGACAATAAAATTTATCATTAACCAGATCACACGGGCCGTTCCCCCGTCACGTTTCATCTTTCTGGCGAAGCCGTAGATCGGCGTCATGTCCACAGGCTTCAGGGGCTTGTAGCAAGACTACTAATAATACCAGAGGAAACCATCTTCGTAAATGAGGTAAAAGTGTTCCACAGCATCGTCATAACTTTCCTCATTCCGGACTCGGCACTGTCAATCCTGAAGGATTTGACGTCAGAGGAGAAAGGACTGCTTAAACAGTGTGACGTAGATTGTGTTTTTATAGGGAAGATCAAAATCAGCTTCACAGGTTAGATATTTTAATGTATATCAAGTTTTGTAAGCGATCTCTTCAAGTATATTTCAGATTACTTTGTGTAAGCCAGATGTAATACACAATTACTTATAGGCTACAAACTTCAATATAATGTCAGATATGTCTATGAAGACTACCCCAGGGACAAAAAAAGACTGGTTTTAATACTACGCGTGTAGCGTTTGTATTATTGCTATCTGGTTTACTATTGATTTGCAGGACTTGTCCTACAATGACATCTAGTGGTGACCTCTTGAACCATTTCATTCATAAACTTTCATTCATAAATTCTCTATTCATTGAATAATATTCCTTTGGACCAATCAGTAGTCATGAGAAGACTGTCTTCTGATTAGTAGAATACACAGAGTGTGTATAGAATACAAATAATGTTATATAATACACAGCATTATCTAAGGCTTATAGTCCTGAGAGTCATAAAGTAAACTAATCAAATGTTCTTTCTGTGTACATTTAAATAATGTTTTCAAATGATTGTTAAAACAGATCTGAGGTAAAGATAATATAACTTATAAGGCTGCCCTCATGTGTGCATGGTTTTACCATAATAAGTATACGTGCAACATAAGAAACAAGCGTATTGTATAAAAAAAAATTTGATGAAGTTTTTTTTTGTAATTTTAAAATCTTTTATTTAATGGAGGAACTTAAATAAAAAAAAGTCAAAGAAAACATATGTATTTTCTCTGATCAGTTGAATGTTCTTGAAATAATTGATATCACAGTATTTATTATATGGTTAATATATTTTGATTTTGGAAATTCATTTGATTCCATTCTATTTTTCTGTTTCTGCTGCGATGTATTTGCAGTACTTTTGAGTACTTTGATTATAGCCAACTGGTCAAATTAATATAAATAGCCAGTTGAGACACAAAAAATGTGGTCTTACAGTGTATTTAGCAGGTGATATTTATACAGTGATGATTGCTATGACAGGGTGCATTGTATATTTAGTTACAATGTATGCAAATATCACAATCTTGGACGTACTGATTAGAAAAGAACACGATTTGGGTTTTGAAAATTGAGGCATGTTGCTGCTTTGTTGGCTTCGTATGTCAAAAACTTTAAAAGACGAAGGAAACAATGAAAAAGCAGAGAAAATATCTTTTTCCCTTTTAACAACATACTAATATCATTCAATGGTGCGATCTCATATAGTTACTGCAAAGCTTCTTAATAACAGACAATACCAGACTTGAAAATGATTCAGTAATTATAGCATAAAAACGAAGTATTTACAATTTAATGAAAAAGAATTCTGTAAGATTCTTTTAAACACCAATATTGTCCACACAGTAAAATCAGCTGACTTAAAGCCGTAATTCAAAACATGATTGACAAAGCTAAAAATTGGTTCAACTTTTGATACCTTCTCGTGTCATTTTAATGTAACACTTTGTGAAAACATCTATTTTCAAATCTCCTATATCAGTTATTGGTGGTCCAATTAAAAAAATTAACTGATATACAACGTTCCTGCATGACAATTACCACGAATGACTGTTGACTTCGGCTTGCCCCCATTATCTAAGCCAAGTATGTCCTTAATTGACCCTAGATATGAATAGGACATTAAACTGATCAAACAATTACAAACTGAACTGCTAAATTTTTTTCCACTTTTCCACTCCAAACGTCAACCAGAATTCACTTAAGGTGGATGATAGGCTTAATTATTATATTTGTTACACTGAATTCATAGTTTTAGTTTGAACAATATTTATTCAATGATAAGGCAATACATGTAGAATACAATTTTCAATAATGTATATTAGGATTTGGCAACAATCTTAAGCTTATGTAAAACCGTATCCTATAAGTGTTAGACGTATATCTTTTAAAGAAGAGTAGTCAAAAAAGAAGGGGGCTATAGTTAAACAACAGTGATACTGTCCGGGTACTGATCCATTTTTCCTTATTTATTTACAATTGTGTGCAGAAATAGCTTAAGCATTGATGCCACTATTTTTTAACATGTACTGTATAGTTGAATTGAATTGTTAAAAAACCAATGTAATTGTATATGATTATATCCAAATGAAAACAATACTTTTTCGTATACATTACAAAAAGGACCTTACTGTAAATATTTCAACTGCTTGAGTCTTTTAGAAAAAACGACATTTCTCACAGAAATCAATTGTCTGATGTCAACATTTCATTTACTTATTTAGGAAAGTATAAAACCCCAGTGAAATTAAAAGAAAGATGTGAAATACTGAAGCTGCTGCAACGTAACAAACAACTTGAGAGAAGAATTGAATACCTCCAGATTGCCTTGCTTGAAAAGAAGAAGAAGCAGGAAAAAAACAAGAGAAAGATCAATGGTAAGTGTTTGATTAATGGCTACCGTATTTGCATGATTTCATATACAATGTAGAAGTTACACAAGGAGAAGGTGTTGGATATGAAATTTATTTAAGGCGAGTGAGTTGATATGTATCTTACATGTACCTAGCCTAAATGACTGGCGAGCTAATACTATAGTACATAAGCCGTTGGTCCGTTCGTCATCCTGCATCATTTTTTTAATCATTACTAGTCGGGCAACGGCTATAACAGAAACATTTTATGGGAGGGAAACAGATTGTATATATATAAATTGTCGGCTCTGTCCCCTTGGGCAGTAAGGATAATGACCATTAGAGAAAATAAAGGTATTACTTTTTATTTTAATACAAGTAGTGAAGTTATAAATGGACTTTAACTATATGGCTAGAATCATTTTAAGCGGACGAGCAACATAATTTGACCTCCCCTTTCCCTCCATTCCCCCAAGGGGCCGAAGGTTGTTTAACAACTGCTCGGCTTCACTCCCATTTTACCTAGTATATGCATAATGCATTGGGAAAAATTAATCTAGTTTACAAGTTGAATGCTTGCATTTGAATGCTTGCATTTTCGCTGTTGGTATATCCTTTTTGTTTGACTGCACGTCCATTCAAATTATACAGAAGGAATTATTTCATCTGAAAAGGAATCCACAACGCAAATCTTGAAGTAATATTTTAGTCTGATTTAATCATATTAGATGAAAATGCATAACCATAAAAAGTACATAACTTCCATCATCTGTTTTACTAAGATAGTCCAAGGGTGTAGAGTTCGTAAGTGATCGGAACCTCTGGAGTATCGAGGATGTCATTATATAAGTAGTGGCCCTATTATGTATTCATGAACTTTGTGTTTATGTAACTTCCCTGTTCAGATACATTAAGCAGCATTATATGCCCAAACTCTGTAAAACTTCATAGATAGCTATTTGCTTTTTTATAATGACTAGAATTTATTATGAATATATGTTCTCTAGGGAGAGTCAGAAAAGGACTTGACGATCCTAACGAAATGTCACCAAGTCAGTCGAAATCGCAGAAAAAGAAGCAAGAGAAGAAACATTCTCTTCAGTTAGAAATTGAGAGCAAAATAAAACAATTAACTGGTACGTATAACATTCATAAGGCAGGCAACCAACAAAGGGTAAGAATGACCTAGAGTCATCAAGCTTTGTGTATCGTTGTGCACTGAACGCTGTCCGCCATGCGTAACTTTTTTCATTCTTCATCTCTATATTCGGAAGGCCTCAAGGTACTCATTTTGGGCATGTAGCATGCTGCGATTAGGGCTACAACTTTTGTTGAAATCAATGGCCCTAACCTTCATTCAAGGTCATAGGGATCAAATAGGATAAAACTTTAAAAGGGTTCTTGTCAATAAGTAATATATCTAGAGCCTGATATTGAACATGTCGCATGCATAGCCTGAAATCTTTATATGACTTGTTTTCAATACTAACGGGCTTGGAGACCTTATATTGGGCATGTGGCATGCTGGGATTAAGGAATACTAAGTTTGTTCGAATGAATGACCATTATTCAAGTTCTCCTAGATCTAATAGGATATAAGTTTCAAATAATTCTTGTCAATAACTAAGAGCCCTAGAAACCTGATATTAGGTCTTTAACATGCTTGCAAGTTTGTTCAAATGAATGACCTTGACTCTCTAATGATCACGGGTCAAATACTAAAGGATCCTAAAGATTTAGCATTGGACCTGTAGCATTCTGGCAAGAAGAGCTACCAAATTGTTCATATGCTTGACCTTGGCCTCCATGTGATGTCACAGGGGTCAAGTAAGCAGAGCTATTTGATGTGACCTATTTGACATCTAGAGATCTAATTTTGGGCCTGTAGCTTGCAGGAATGAAGGGCTATTACGTCTGTGTTAATGAATGTGTTGACCTTCAATAAAGGTCACAGGGGTCAAATAGGTTTCAATATTTAAATGAGTAATCGTATACTTCACTTCAACATATATAATATTAATAGACAGATGGCTGTTCATTGGATTTCTTGTTATTTTTCATATCTAATTACGTTTGCATAGTGGGCTTCCGAATGAAAGACAGTTGTAACTCCCATGCGTAATTAAGCGTAATTATTGCATTTTCGGACAGATCCGTCAGATGGCTAACAGGATTTTGATAGTTGACGTTCGTTAATGTTATTTCTTACAAAGTGTTGATAGGATATGTCATGTGTGGACTTTCCCTAAGCCCTAGCTATGCATTTTAAGACTGCATAATGAAACTAGTTTTAATTTTAGCAAGACATGTTTTTATTTTTAAATATTAGATTAAACCATTCCTCCTAAAACGTTTATAACTGCCGTCGCCTGTTTTAAGTAGTGACCGTTATTACAGTATAAGTATTGGTTCGTATTTATGACTGTATGAATGGAAGATATTTATACAGCAATATACCTTTCATTATGACACAATGGTATGACTTTCTAGTTATGGAAGAAATAAATTGAATTATTTATTAATAATACATGTTCTTTAGGGAGAATCAGAGATGGATGTAACGAAAAAATATCACTCAACCAGACGCAAGAGCAGCAGAAAAAGCAGCGAGAAGAACTCCGTTTACTTCAGCGCACTTTTATGTTAGCGTAATGTAGTTAATCTACGTGCTGGTATGTAAATACAAGTAATAATTTATGGATCCTGTATCTAATTATATTTAATCAAGAGCAGAGTAATAACCATCATGTACCGTCTGCCGTGCATATACTTTTCATTTGAATAACTTCCTTTCTATAATCGAAAGGCTCATGGGACTCATTAGGCCTGTAGCATACTGCAATGAATTGCTACCAAGTTTGTTCAAATGAATGTCCTTGGCCTTCATTTAAAGATGCTCCACTGCCGACAGAGCATAAATGCTATTCATCATTTGAACAATATTTGGTGTTTAATCGTGTATATATATGCCAAATTAACACAAAAAAATAACATAAAATAATTTATTTTGCTTTGGTGCATGCGCAATCATTACTTCATTCTATATAAGATATAGTGCCACGGAATTTTTTCGGGATGCAATTAATTATTTTTCATATTTTTAACTTGAAGTAAAATTAGAAGCTCAAACTTTTCAATGGTGGTAATGGTGTAAAGTAAGTAACTTTTTTAACTGAAGAAAAATACAAAATCGTCTGCTCCTGTTTTTGATAGTGAAAAAATACCATTTGTCAGCGGTAGAGCATCTTTAAGGTCACAGAGATTAAAAAGGATACAATATTTGAATGATTTCTCGTCCGTAACTAAGATGCCTACAGACCTAATATTAAAGGTTGTCCTGCATGATATTCGGTCGAATGACTGCGAAGTTGGTCCTAAGAATGACCTTGACCCTATTTTATATAGACATGGGTTAAATAAGCTAACATCAGTTAAAATAATCTTTTTCTGTGTAACAGCATACCTGATACTGGGTCTGTATCATGCTGGGATGAAAGGCTATAAGGTTCAGTTAAAAGAAAGACCTTGACTTCTATTCGATGTCACAGGGATCAAATGAGCTGGAATTTGCAAGTTTGTTTTACTGAATGAACCATGAAAGGTGAACAAATATTGTGAAAAGCTAAGCTCTGAATCCCCTGGGGCAGAAGGGATGGTCCGTATACGGTGGTTAATTCTTTAAATCCCAATAGTCATAAAATTCTGCATGAATTGTAACTAATAACCAAATGTGGCCAGAATGCTCTTTGTAGAAAGGGGAACTGGGTTTGTATTAGTTTTTTCTGAGCCCTAAGGGCAGGATGGTTGTGCCCAACGGGGAAATTAGAAGTAAATCATTAAAGAAGCAAACACTGAACTTGTATTCAGAACATGTCATAGCATGTTCTGCCAGGTGAGCAATAAGGCTCTCTTGGCCTCATGATTGTGATTTTATTCTTTATTTTGCAAAATATTAATTTCAAAATTCATTGCAGGTACACGAAAAATGGATCTAGGATCTCACAAGGATACTGAAATCAACTCACTGCTATCATCGCTAAAGATGAACTTGATGAAATACATGGGAAGATAGGAAATGTGCCAAAAATGTTGTGTCAAACATGGTTATCTTTAACTTTGGCCCACTTAATCGAAAGGAGCAAGGTGAGATTATGCGATACCGCTTCCGTCCTTGTCTAGTCGTCAACAATCAATTTCTTTTACATAATAGCTGGACAAAAGTTAACAAAATGTTACTGGTAGCGTCCTTATGGGGTGGTGATTCGAAATTGTGCAAACGGCTGTTAAAGGTTCGCTTGTTCTCATACCGAAGAACTGATGATCCGGGACTGATTGGAAAACATGATCATCAGTGGATCATATTGGATTAGGATAATTGTTACGGTGTGTAGCACATGCTTCAAAGGAAGAGATAAAAAAGGACAAAATTCCTTTGTGGTCTCTGGTATACCATCCAGGAAAGTTCTGAAAAAAAAAGTTTTCAAATATTTCTAAGCTATGCGGTTTCACATAATTATAAATTCTTCCATTGATAATCAAATTTATATATAATCATATATATGACCACCTTCTTCTATTTTTATATAAATATTCAGTATATTTGGAGTCATTTTAGTGACACATACAAAAACATGACACCAGGCAAAAGTATTTGATATGAGCTCGAGGCCAATTATGTGATAAAATAATTATACATATATATTTATTTGTTAATTCATTGTTCCATATTTAATCACATAATATGAAAAGGGTTCTATTTAATATAATGTGTGATGTAAAAGATGTATTGTGTAGAATAACTAAAGGACTATGTATGGTTTGAGCTCTTTTTCGTTATTTTGTATTTAAATTGTTGTATTTGACATATTAAGTACATCCCTAATTTAATGTTCTAATTTTACAGCTTCAGTTGCCATGGTTACAACTCGAAACATGCATAAATCATGAAAATGTGAAAAATGATAATTTTGGCTATTTTGCTAAGTTTCTGTTTTAGAAACCATAGAGCGCATCCTTAAACAAACTTTATATTTCTCGCTCTATCATTCTTTATTTTTCTATAATTAAAAAGGGAAAAAAAAGAATAGACCAATGAAAAACACAGAACAAAACAGTGTAGTTTGTTTTTAATGTGATATATAACCACCTTCTTCAAATGGTACTTTTTCTATTTTATAACTATTTTATGTGCATATTTTATGTCATGACGCGGCGTTCGTCGTCCGTCCGTCAACATTTTCTTTAACTAGCAACTTGTCATAGAGTTCTGAACATCCTTGAACAGAGTTTGTATACATTTTGGCTCCCCCCCCCCTCGAACTCCCCCCCCTTGATATTTGTACTCATGTGTCCGACATACGCTGTACAAAAAAAACCCAAAAAAAAAAATAAAAAAACACCAGAACGGGCCGCATGGCTATGGCAGTCTTACTTGTGAAGTTAAGGACATGAATGTCAAATAGACTGTTGTCAACTCTATTTAAATATTGAGAATTCAAGTGTCCAGAGAGCAGTCTCATCAGCCAGGGTATCTTTGAATGCAAACTTCGCACCTAATTATGTGGGATTTGAACATATAAAGCTGGATGATATTATCAAAAAACACACCAGACCTCACTATTCTGTGATACCCTACATAATAAAGCAATTCTGGTCATCGATGGAACATATATCTTCATTCAATTCCAACGACGATGCTACAGCCTTCACAAGAACAGGCCCCTTGTAAAGTCAATGATAATTGTATCAACAACTGGATACATCATGTGTGCCTTGGCCCCTACCATGCTGATGTAAAAAATAATGATGCAAGTATTATCAAGCATAACATTAACTTCAATATGGAAAACATGCCGGAGTGGCTGCAAGGGTAAAATGTTTTGTTGTGGACAGAGGTTTTCGAAATTTGGTTGAATTTCTTGGCGAGATGGGTATTGAATCTTTCTTCCAAATGAAAAAACATTCTTCCAAAAAGATATGTTTACAATTCAAGTACATTTCAGCTATGTGTAATAATAATGTTTTAATAAAAGCAATAATGCTGTCATAATTTAAACAAACATTGGTTCCTTATAAAATGTTTATTATAAATCTGATTAACATTAATTTTTCGGGTCACTTGTCCAACACATTAAAACAGGTCCTCAATTTCTGGTTTAAACCTTCATTACCTTTATGTATTTGCTGAATACTAGCCGTATAGGTAGAGGGTTTTTATCCAGATACTCCGGCTTTCCCCCACTTTATAAATTGGTACATCCTCAAATAATCCCTACTGTTAATATGATTTTTAGGTCACCTGAGACGAAGTCTCAAGTGACCTTTTCTAATCGCCTTTTGTCCGTCGTCGTGCGTCGTCCGTCGTGTGATCGTAAACAATTTACATTTTCGACTTCTTCTCAAAAACCGCTGAAGCAATTTCAATGAAATTTTGCACAAACCTTCTAAGGCATAAGGCCAATCAAAATTGTGAATTATATGACCCCCACCCCCCAGGGGGCTGTAGGAGGGGCCAAAAGGGGTAAAATTGACTAAAATTTCAAAAATCTTCTCCTCCACTCACAGATGTGGTAGAATCAAATACTCTTCATAGATAGAAAGGTCTTAAGGCCCTCTACAAAAATTGTGAATTATATGATTCTGGGGTCTCAGGTTTTCCCCTGGGGAGGGGGTTAAGTTTACTATAGTTTATATAGTGAAAACACTTTTTTGAGCATTACTTGGTCATTTATAATAGAAAATTAGTCAAATGTTGTCAGAATTATCCCTATGAAATGGCCATTGAATTCTATTAACAAATTTTCCATGACTGACTTCCAGGGGCCTTAGGGGCGGGGCCAAAAGGCGTCAAATAGGCTAAAACTTCAAAAATCTTCTTCTAAAATTCTGGAACTGGTAGAATCAAATACTCTTCATAGATGGAAAGGTCTTAAGGTCATTTACTAAAATTGTGAATTATATGACCCTGGGTTCTCATGTTTCCCCCTGGGGAGGGGGTCAAGTTAACTATAGTTTATATAGGAAAAAACACATATATGAATGCTTTTTGCTTATTTTTCATAGGAAATTAGTGAAACTGGGTTAGAATGTTTAGCCTGAGATAGCATTTTATCGTCATAACCATATTGGTCCTGGCTCTGACCTCCAGGGGCCTTAGGGGCGGGGCCAAAAAAGGGTCAAATAGGCTAAAACTTCAAAAATCTTCTTCTGACTTCACAGATTTGATGGAATCAGATACTCTTCATAGATTGGAAGGTCTTAAGGCCCTTTACAAAAATTGTGAATCTCATTGCCCTGGGATCTCAGATTTTCCCCTGGGTAGGGCGTCAAATTTACTATAGTTTATATAGGAAAAACACATTTATGAACATTATTTGCTTTGTTTTCATTGGAAATTAGTCAAACTGGGTTAGAATTATTAGCCTGGAATAGAATTTAACACCATATCCATATTTGTCCAGGCCTCAGGCCGACCCCCAGGGGCCAGAGGGGCGGGGCCAAAAGGGGTCTAAATAGGCTAAAACTTCAAAAATCTTATTCTGAATTCACAGATTTGATGGAACCAAATAATCTTCATAGATTAAAAAGTGAAATTTATGAAATGACTGACATTGACTGACTTCTTATTTGGTTTTGTTGTTTAACATTGGCAAAGCAAATTGGAATTTTAAGCATAAGGTTTGGTAACATAATACACTATCAAAATGAAAAACAAAAAATAAAAAATTCTAAAAGGTTCAACTTTAAAGTTTATTTTAATTCGTAAATACTTTTTACAGATTTGAACCAACTTTGCAATGCTTTTCTGTAGCAGCACACAGGTGACCGTCAAGGCCTCTTGGGCCTCTTGTTAATTCAAATAATGGCAATGGCAGAAAGTAGTTGAATATCTTTAGTTTATTAGAATTTTGATACAGATATAGTAATTTTTTTAAATTGTGAGTGTAACATAATTATTGTAAATATAAGTTATTCTAATCATGTTTATATTATTATTTAAAATCGTGTCTAAATGTTAGAAAAATGTTGTTGCTATGTTCTCAAGATTTGATTGATAAAAACTTTCAGAAGTGTAAAAACTGTCTTTTTTAAAATTTAAAGTTGTATTTCTTGTAATTTTCACCATCACAAACTGTCATAAAACATTCAATGTGTGAATATGGATCTTTGTATAGGATGGTTCAAACCAATAAAAGCACCAATATACTATTGGCATAGAAAAAATTGTTATATTTGAAATATTTAGAACATCCCTAATTTAATTGTCATGATAGTTTTCTAATATTGCATCTTTAGTTACCAGGGTGACTCCATGACTTCCATGATACAAATTATGTGATAAGATAATTATATAATAACTTCTAAGTCTTAACTATGCGACATCAATATTGTGACGTCAAATATTGTTACTATTTATTTTAATGCGAACTTAAAAATGTTTGTATTTCCTCCTGTAAGAAAAAAAATAACGCGCTGTTAATCCATTGTTCTATATTTAGTCGAAGATGTATAAAGGGTCTTTTTAGTCCACCAGCATCAGGTGGTGGGCAATTCAAATCGCTTTTCGTCCATGGTCCGTCGTCAGGCCTTCCGTCTGTCCGTCCGTCATTCCGTACGTAAACATTTCTCGTTACCGCTATTTCTCAGAAAGGGCTGAAGGGATCTTTCGCAAATTTCATATGTAGGTTTCCCTATGGCCCTAGTTGTGTTTAATGCATTTTGGGACCGATCGGTCGACAAGATGCGGCCATCTTGGATTTTGATAGTTAAAGATTTTTACCGCTATTTCTCAGAAAGTGCTGAAGGAATATCTCACAAATTTCATATGTAGGTTTCCCTAGGGCCCTAATTAAGGATATAGCATTTTGACACCGATCGGTCAACAAGATGGCCGCCAGGCTGCTATCTTGGATTTTGATAGTTAAAAGTTTGTTTCCGCTATTTCTCAGAAAGTACTGAAGCGATCTCTCTGAAATTGTATATGTAGGTTCCCCTAGTTGTGCATATTGCATTTTTGGACCGATCAGTCAACAGGATGGCCGAGGGGTAGCCATCTTTGATTTTAATAGTTGAAATTTATTATATATCTCAGAAAGTACTGAAAGGATCTTCCTCAAATTTCTTATGTAATAATATGTAGTAAAGGTTTGAAAAGCAGAGAAAAGATCCCTCTTTCCATTGTCTAGACATAGATAAATCTTTGGTGGGCGCCAAGATCCCTCTGGGATCTCTTGTTTATACAAAGTGTGACGAAGAAGATGTAAATGTATAATTACAATGTTCACAATCTGACAATGCATTCTGCGATATGTTTCCAGTACAATATTTTATATTTTACAAAATAAAATATTGAAATTTATGATTTTCTCCTCAATTATTGATCTGCTCAGAACAAATCTCCTTGAAATGAGGATGATAGAAGTGTCTTCACACAACATTGCATTTCAATAAACGAAGTTGATTCATCCGTATAGGTCCTATTGATGTATTTATATTTCAATATTAGATATGGTCTTCTAGGGTCTTTACATCAGGTGACAGAAATGATGCTTTGTTTAAAATGTACTTGTCATTTAATATATCGTAACATATTTAGTAGCGAGTCTTCAGAATATGGCAATGATTCTGGCCAAACCGATTTGAAGGTTACATATTTATACCTATAATCTATGAAAGAATATTGTGATTATTTACAATTAACGGAGGTACAAGCATGAAAGACGGGTAAATGTTGGGGTAAACAAATGTGAGTAAGACTCCGGTTCTGTTTCATTGCTGACAATGACCGTTTAAGTAGAAAAGTCAACAAACTGATTCACCCTTTATGGATGACTGTGGATTATGGACGACTATAGATTATGGATGACTATAGATTATGGATGACTATGGATTATGGATAACTATGAATTATGGATAACTATGAATTATGGATGACTATGGATTATGGATGACTATGGATTATGGATGACTATGGATTATGGATGACTATGGATTATGGATGACTATGGATTGACTATGGATTATGGATGACTATGGATTATGGATGACTATTATGGATGACTATGGATTATGGATGACTATGGATAATGTTGCACTAGCAGTCACATGTTACAAACACATAGGTATAACTGATCAGCCTCAAAACATTATTAGTAATACCTCTAAAATCTACATTTACCCAGAAATTCCCAATTTAGTCTTGATAGAAAAATTTAAAATTCATACTGCTCCTTTTTTCTGATCAATGCTGGAATGTGAAGGTACTTTCTGAGATAACATAACGTTAAGACAGTGCAAATATTTAGAAAGCATACAGTTTGAAGCAGCTAGGATCATGACCAGTACTATTAAACCTGTCAGTAATGACCGTTATACAGTTTTTAGATTCTCATAAGATACACTTCGTTATAGAGGCAGAAAGGATAATATTCAATTTCATTATATTGTTCATGGGTAGTTCCCCCAATATGCTTCCAGCTCGCCATCATAATATTTACTCGTACAACACGAGGGAATCGACACTTTCACTTTCACTACATGCCGTACTAACCTTTACATAATATAAGACTCTTTCGTATGTGAATATGAAGGATACGGATATTCTACCCGAGGGTCACAAAATGTAGTAAAACCCGAGGCTTGCCGAGGGTTTTGCAACATTTTGTGATCCCGAGGGTAGAATATCCCTATCCTTCATATCCACTTATGAAAGAATATTTTTCTTTCATACCTCGACGTTTTATTGCAATTTTACAACTATAATATCCCGCCATTTTGAAATTAATTCGAAGAAATCCACGACATGAAAAATTACATGATATTCCGTTGTTCGCATCTTTTATAGTAAAACCAGGCAAGTTTCTGAAAGAAAAATGTGAATATTTTACTGAGGAAATAGAAATTTTGTAAACGCTGTGACGTCACGAAGCTTTATTGCATGGGTAGCCATGCAATACAGCCTCAGGCGGCATGAGTGTATTGCCCTGGACCAGCCAGTATTACACCTGTAGGTGTGAAAGAAAGTCCTTTCTACCATCTTCTGTTGACCAGTGGACTCGTTTCCAGATCCAATAAAACGTAACCGGTCTATTACAAGCCGCCACAACAAAATCATCAATGCTGATATCCCGACTGTCTATTGGTATCAATTGGATCCTTATATCACTTCGTTTGATATGAGGATCTGACAACATCCCATTAGGGGTCAAGGATGACCTTTGGAAATGCCATCAAATTGGCACTGCCAGAATCTTGACTGGGGACGAACTAGTTTGAAAAAGCTGTCCGAATTATTTTCGTGCACGTAGTCATCTCGCCCAAAGTCCATAACAATGCTAAATGTATATGCTTACTGGGACGAAATAGCTTTATAAATTGACGTAGAGGTGTGTAGAAAATGTATTTGATCTGGAGTACACGTGGTAAAAGGTCATCTGGGCGTGACCCCATATGGGATATTGTCAGATCCTATATTGAACGGAGTGGTTATGAGGATCTGTATTTTAATCAGATTGTATTGGTTTCATTGTAAAACTAGACATGGCCAGATTCACCACGCTCGTCTTTAAATACATTGCAGCTCCCTTAACTCTTATTCATACTATCGCAATATTGTTGTCAGTCCTCGTTGTTGACGTAACCAATTTGATGAGACTTTTAAACATTTCCTCCTCCTTGGGCGGCGATGGCCGAGTGGTTAAGGTGTCCCAATATATAGAGAATACATGGTATTTTACAATACAAGGTTTATTTTGGTGCTCGATACGGAAAGCCGAGATGGCTCGGCAAAGCCTCGTCATCTCGGCTTTCCTAAGTCTCGCACCAAAATAAACCTTGAATTGTAAGATACTAACCGTGTATTCTGTTTATCCTCGAACCATTTAGACATTCAAAACGATACAAATTGCCAGTTATTTACTTGGTTTCGCTCGAAGTGAAACGCTTCTTTGATGATAGGTGGGACACACTAAAGCCTTTTGCACAATTGCACACTAATTTAAAGTCAAGAACCTCAAGACGGCGTGCTAAAAGAATGGATAGTATGGAGGATTTCGTTTTTTCAAAAGAAAAAATGATGAAAAAAGCTGCAAACATGTCTCTGGAAGACGAATTTACTTGAGTGGATTTCTTGGTGTGAGATTATATGTAGATGTGTTCATGCTTCCGTATAACAGGCCCAATGTCATCCCTGAGACTGCAACAAATCCAACAATTGGAGCTGAAGGTGAAAATAGAAGAGAGACACTTGGTGCAACATCATCAAGACTTTCTATCAATGAAACGCCTCCCATTACTGACAATAGAGATGATAATAACTTTGAACAGATAACTGCTGGAACAGTGACACAGAGTATGAGGTTTGAGTGGGCCAGATTTAAATCTTTCTGGTCCTTTCCCTTGTCCTGCCCCATCGCACCAACTGCGTTAGCAAAGTCTGGATTTTACTATACAGGAAATGAGGACAATGTTTGCTGCTTCTGTTGTGGTGTGACACATGGAAACTGGCAGAAAGGGGAGTCTGTCTACACTGTGCATTATACAATATCCAAAACATGTCGGTGAGTTGTATTTTAATTATGGTTGAACCTTAATTGAATGTTAAAAGAAATCGACCCTAACAGCGTGTTCATACTTCAATGCATTGTAGATAATTACAAGAAGTGTAATTTGGATTTCGTAGGTTCATGCGAGGAGATGATGTTGGGAATGTCCCTATACATGGTCCTAATTCCACCCTAAACCAGAGATTTGGCATTGAAGGTAATTAAAGCTAGGCAAAACAGTATAATCACTATCCTAATTGATCTCATTTGTGAATTTTGTTGAATTCGAACATCGTTCTTCTGGATCATTGTGATTTTTATAAAGAGGTGTGCATTTAGAGAACATTTATACGAATATGCATGTTTTATAATCATGTCTCATTAAAGGCAAAATGTCTTTTATTTGTATATGTTTAAACATGGAAGTTTGAGATTATCACAATCGTGATCAACTTTTTGCTGAATCTTTTTGAATAAATTGTGGTCATATTGTTTAAACTCCTGCATCGATACTATACACTTGACCAAAGCATTAAAAGCAATATGCATATGATATTTAGCATATAAAGCATTAAGCTGATGGTACGGTTTCTAAATCTGTTTGTGTTTTTTCTCGACAGAAACAACATTAAACATCAGAGGAAAGAGAACTAACATCTTTACTACATACACCTGATAATTTAACATCGATCTTGTTTGGGACGAGAAAGAGATCGAGGAAACCCAGCATCACTTCCACAGGTCATACACTCAGCGCCTGATCTTCGGGAAACAACACCGAATAGATTTGGAGGTGACAGTCGTCAGAATGCTACTGATATCAGGAATGCTCTTAGAGGTGCATCTAATCATTAGATACTTGCAGAATAAAGACAACATTCTGTCAAATTATTGAATAATGTCCAGATGACGTTACTCATACAAATGTACAGACGTATGTTATATGAAGCATATGAACCGTATGCGTTTATCTGCACCTACAAATACATACCAATCAAATTCTACAAATATACCTGTCGGGATTATCGAAATTGTATTGTATATCTGGACCTTTCTGGGTTTGGGTTTTATTAAGCAATAAGTTGGGACATGGTTTCTGAAACACACCCTGTATTTGTCTACTCATAACCATGCCATCAAACCTTATCATTGTTCAGTAGATGTAAGGAAATTTCTTTTTCAACCTTTTTTGACAAAAGCTTCCGTTTGAAGCGTATAGTATTTTCAAATTACTAGTAACCTGCTTTATGGGTATAAATGTCATCTGAGACGAAGTTGTAAGTCAGTGTTTGATAGTCATGTAAACGGACTTTTGAACGCAAACAATAGTTATAACACAGATAGCTAGTTTTCGTGACAGTTCAGTATTATCTTCACCAGACCCGCTGTAAGTGATCCTGAAATAAATTGTATACTACAATGGGAGGTGTATACGAGATGGCAACGTCAGCGTCTGAACACGAAAAAGCAAATTCGTCGTTTTGTTTGATACATGATCTAGTTATAGATAGACAACAGGGGCCCCAATTCCTGCTATGAAATGTTTATCCTTACCAGTACCTTTCACAGATGGAATATCTTCATATCACGTCTTACGTGAACCACGGAAGCCTGCCGTTCTGTCAATAATATATTACATAAATACATGAAAATGCCCCAATATGCTTTATAAAAACACCAGAAATAAATGCATCCCTGGCCAAATTTTTCACCGTCTTCGGTAAAAGTTCTGCAAAATTTGTTCTGGGCAATATCTACATGAAACACCGCCCCGATAATACAATAACATGTCATTCTTCACATATATCAACACTAACCTGTTCACAACGACCTCACAATAAGTGTAATCCAAAGTCATTTTGAAAGTTTGCTGATGCATTTCAATCCAAGTGTTTTATATATAGGGGTACTATTTACATTGTATGTATTTATGCTATATAATTTTGACAGAACGCCAAGCTCCTGTGCTTGAAATTAACTAAGTTGATAAGGCCTAACCTTATGTATGACTACTGATTCGTAGATTGTTGTGTTGTTTGAAAAGTGTGGCAAAATATGCAAAAAATATTGTTTATTTCAGTTTAGTAGTTCCACATAATGTACATATTTCTGTCACCAAATAAACATGCCATTATGTTTACTAGCATCTATAGTATGTACTAGGAACGCTTGTTTCACTGGATTTGACTTTACAAAAACGTACAGATCGAGTCCTTTTTGTCCGTGTCATGCAAACGGTGGTTGTAGTTTATATCATGCAAATATGGCATATATGAAGGTATGATCTTAAATACTCCTATTATATACTGATAGGAACATTGATCATGGAACGAATACTAGTTTTGAGAATAAACCGTCGTTCATGGGACAAATCATGAAGATTTGTGGAAATGCTTTTAAATTTGCATGTTATAATCTATAGTCACCATTTGCACGCCAATATCAAGAATGACTCGATATGTATGTTTAAAGCTGACTCTGTTCAAGCAAGCGCTCTCGGTAGTTGTTAGGTTGCAAAGGGTAAGTATGCAAAACTGGCTAAGACTGTGTATAAGAAAGGACTAGATGGGTAAAAAAGTGTGATTTTCATAATATTGTGTATGTGCCTAAATGTAAATATTTTACATGGTAATTGCATCACGTTTTTAATAATCCCACTAAAAGATTTGACTGGATTTAGTTATTGGTTTGAATACATATCAGTTCAATATTTTACATATCATATAATTATGACTAAAAGCGCTTATTACCATTTTCACATAATGAAACTTCACACCAATCTTTTGATATAGATTGAAGACAACAAACCAAAACTAGATGTATATGCGAACCAGCAAATGTCGCCAAATCAATACCACCCAAGTAAACTTTCTCAACGTCAACGACAGCAAGAACAACAACAACGACGGCCAGAGGAAGGAACTGATAATAACTTAGTGGTTAACGAAGCAAGTCCTCAATTTCCTGGCTATGCGTCCATAACAGAGAGACGAAACTCCTTCAATTGCTCTCATATGTCTCGTGTGGCCCGGCAAATGGCAACGGCAGGTTTCTTTTATGCTGGTAGGTAATCGGTTTCCATGGAAGAAAACAGTTTTACACGTACATAATCACTTTCGTCATGACATGCTGCCTTCAGCGGATTGCGTATATATATATATATTTTTTAATTTTCATCGTTATATGTAACTAGACCTCACATATTCGTGTATTAAAACAAATATGTCCTCAAATCCTGTATTTCCAACTAGAGTCATTACATTTCTCCAAAATCCTAGAAAATAATATGTTCTGTAAACAATCCATATGTCTGGTGTCTGTTCAGGCAAAGCAAGGGTGTCCCGGTACATGTATTTACCAGTACTTACATCATTTTTTATTTTAATTTTTCGTTGTGTTTTCTTTCGCATCATAACTCCGTTTAAATTAGGTATGGTAAATAATGAAAAAACCAAATATGCTTTTCTTTTAGAAATTTGACCACATTTCGAACTTGAGAACGCACCTTAATAAAGTATGTTTCCTAGCTGAAGTATTTACTGGTACATTACGTTGGTCTTATAACTGACAGCATGAGACAATTCATATAAAATATTTGAGATTTAATTTTAATGCAAAGCAACCAGATTATAAAAGCTTTTGGGTGCACAATGAAAGTTATAATTGCATACCTAAAGGAAAGTCATTATTGGCTGTATGAGAAATTGTGTTTAAATCACAATTATGATAAAGCCATGATCTATTATAGGATTTGGAGATCATGTTAGCTGCTTCTTTTGTGGAGGATACCTTAGAAATTGGAACCTTGAAGAAGACGATCCATGGGTTGAACACGCCCGCTGTTACCCAAACTGTGCTTACGTAAAAGAAAATAAAGGTCAACCCTTCATCAACAGGGTACTTCGTGGAGAACGAGAGTTGGTATGCTTAGAATACATAGGTCTATTCAATTTAGAAAAAAAACCCAGAAATTTTTATATCGTCGATACAATTAAATGACTTCGAATTCATCGATATGCACTTTAAAACATGTACCTGTGAGTTACATAATTAGATTCACATAATATGTATCCAATGGTTGTAATAAGCTCACATATGGTGACTGTTTTTCCACCATCTTGCATTGTCGAATCGTGGCATTTATAGTTATACTATACAGAGAAAAATGAAATTGGTGTGAATGATAATTTCTCTTAACCTATAATTTTAGACGTTACCCAACGAATACCTCTGTACCACACCAGGAGCATCTATCACAACATCGACTTCATCCGTTCAGACAGCCAGAATAATGGACAGACAAGCTAGTGCAATCACGGATACAACATTGGTAAATGTCCCTACTACAACAATACATCGACAAACAGAGAGATCAGGTATTCTACTTACAGTCAGCTTAAAACTTGTACATCTTCCGTACCTTTTGTACAATTTTCTAAGATAATAGGTAGTGAAATCTACATGTAAACTTTACTTATCAACATAACTTACTAAAGTAAATCAATCAACTATAAAGGTTATAATTATGGTACGTTTGTATTTTTGTTTTAGTTACTGCTAAAGACATGAGTTCCACAGCTGTACGCTCCATCAGGGAAATGGGCTACACTGAAGAAGTGATCAGAATGACGATTCAACAATTACGGCGTAACTTGGGTAAAACAAATTAATCACAAGGAAAGTTGTACAGTGATTGTGTAAATGATAATGCATAATCTAGGGGGAAATGTTTACTGTACTTTGGCTGTTAACCATGGATTTAGATGGAATTGTTGGTACACTTTGCAGTTTGGTGATCATGTTCATATATTATCTATGTATAATAGATTGAAGCCAACACTACTAAGGCACATATTTACTGTTACGTAGGTTCTATTCTATTGCTTATAATTACTTTAACAACAACAGAACAGCATACAATTAATAATGTAATTCGTATGATATATGACATTTACCTTCATACTTTATCTATGTTCAGTTATGTTTGTTGACCGCGCTTTGACAAGGCATCGGAAAAATTCACCAATGATCGTTCTTACTTCGTTTTCACAGCCATAAGCCTACATTTACAATGAAACTTTGTTATGTCACCTGTCATGCATTTAACTCTCGTGTGTGTAGAACTCTTTGTAGAATATACGTTATATATCCGTTTACTTTTCTAGCTCTGTACCATTATCAACCGAAGCGTTAATGGAGGTCCTTTTGGGTTTTGATGATGATATACCTCCAGAAGGCCAAAACATTACCCTAGCTCTCCAAACGGAAACCCCTCCAAGCCATGAGAACACTTCTTTTGGTAATACTCTCCACCCGATCCCTAGATAGGAACAGAAGCGACCAATCCTAACAACGTAGGATTGTAGGAATGGTCTACCGATACTAATGTGTTTGATATTATAGGTTTTCGGTTTCGAGTTTATGGATTTGTGTATATATTATCTAAGCGTAGTTTTGCAGAGTATGTTTCTCGGCATGCTGAAAAAAGTTTCGAATTATTATTACGATTAATAGAAAAATACTAAAACCGTAAATTTTTTCGGCTTGGCTTTCAAGGTGTTCGGAGGAATGGTTTTTTTCGCGCTTTAGTCTATTAGTATAATATATGTCTCCCTTTTGAATAACCGATGACGATGTATTTGTGTTCTAAAATACTCTAATTAAGTTTTTTATTATTAAAATTTTATTGTTTTTGCCTAAGAATGAGATACTTGTGTCGCCTCAAAAAGGATATTTGAAATTATATTTATTTCTGATATTTGTATAATCCATCCAAGACGAAAACAACCAGCTGAAGGAGAGATGAAATGTAAGATCTGTATGGACAACCTGGTGTGTATATTTTTCCTGCCCTGTGGACGTCTCTGTTGTTGTGCTGAATGTGCACCAGCTATGGTCAAATGTCCAATATGTAATAAGTTCATACGTGGCTCTTTGAAGACTTATTTATCGTAGCTAGGTATACTGTACAGAGACTGCAGCTAATAGTAAAAACAACAGAGATAAGAAAATGTTGTTAAAGTCGTTTTATTAATGGCATACATAAAACTGTGACAGTATAAAAAGTGAATACATAAATATGAAGTACGATTACATCTGATTATATGCTTTGTACACAGATGGGATACAAAAAATTGGCACAAACAAATAGTGATAAACTGTAAAAAGAAATACAGGCACATAGTTAACGAACGTCTGAAATGTAAACGTATAAAACGCCCATCAGATTGGTCTTCCATATATGTGAATGACGCTGATTAGTCCGGCAAAACCGACTACGCGCTGACTGACCCTGTGATAGTGCATAATACATTCTTACATTAAATATACGGTTTTACCTCCCTAAATAAATATGCTTTATTGTACCAATAAATTAAATTGATGGTAGCTAGGTATGATGTACAGAGACTGCAGCTAATTTTGTCGAAACATCGTAAAAACAACTGGGACCTATTTATGAATCATGAATCGGTTAAATGCTACCTAGTTGAAAATTATAACCAACTACTCAACATCCAGTTATCTATTAAAGAGTTCAATGTATGATCCGTTTGTAAGAACAATGTTCTAAAGAATATCCATACTAAAACAATTATACAAAAAAAAAAAAAAAAAAAAAAGTGAAGATTATGTGAATATCAATTTTTATTTCATATGAATATAGTTTTGTTTGGACATTTTTAGTTAATCAAATGACACAGTCTGAGATAACCTTGCGATTGTAAGATATCTCAGTTGTAATTGGAATTATTTTTATCTGGAATAGAATAAATATACACTGTGGAGTGTGTACCCATGCAGGCATTTTCGTTGAGTACATACTCATAGCACGGTACTAGCGTCTGAGTCCTAAACGTTCTACCTCTAACCTCCATGTTTTTGTTTATTACTATACCACCTGAATCTGTTTGCAGTGGCTGTACACTGAGAATTTCTACAGCGTGTTGTGGATTACACACTTATCACACACCATGGTTCCAATATCAATATTTGGTGAGGATTTTGACGTATATCGCGAATGCTGAAAACTCGATAACATAAAAATAATCGCAAAGAGACAAACATTCCGAGCATTAATTTTTGATACCTTACCTGTAATAGCACTTTCCGAGTTTCTTCATGAATGTGTTTCTCCTGTATTCAACACAATAGGTGCATGTATGTGTTAGCCCGAAGTACATCAGAGTGGTAGCGCATGTGTTCTTACAATAGATATGAGAAACACAACTCCTGTTTGTCCTGTTCAACACAATTATGAGCTTTGTGGTCAATTCTTTCATTGTATATATGGATCAACAGTTGTATGACTGAGTTGTGCTATAACACCTATTATCAAGCGACTAATGTTTTTCGCTGTATTTTATCTTTATAGTTTGTTTGTTTGACTGTGTTCTTATAGCATGAGTGCCATAATTATGAACTAGATATCGACAGACAAATTAGCAGACAATTAGTACAGAAATTAAGCTTCATAAGACCAAATTCTATCTGTACTTCAATTCATGGAGATATCTTATATGGAAAATTTACTTTATATTCTTATGGGGCATCAATCTGAGATAACTTGAGTTTGTAAGTTATCTCAGTTTTTCACTGGAAAGGCTACAATATTTCTTGAATCTTGATTTTAGAATTATCTTGTCTGTAATATGCACATTTTGTACATACTAAACATAATGCGTCGATAGAGATAATGATGCTTACGTAATTTGTTTACAAACAATGAGTTATAAACAGTTTTCAAAACATCCCATGTTCTATCAAAGAATTAAGTTTATGATCAAGTATTATCTGTGATATCTCGTTCTATTGTTGTCTTAGTAAAAAATGATTATTAATCATCAATTCGTTTTGTCATTATCTTATGACCAAGTTTATTTATTTCATTCCTCTGCTGATACATATCAAGTGTTCGTATTTTTTGTTTTATTGTTTATTAGTTTTGTTTGCTATTTTTTTATTTTCTATTAGGTACATCATTAGTCCTAATATGAGGTGAGCCTTTGAATGAGCTAGTATAGCTACCTAATCAAACCCCCTTATAACACAAATAATATACCAGCTAAAGGAATACAACTGTGTCCGCCCAAACAGTTTTAATTTAGGATACACATTTAACAGCACAATTGGAATATATGACACTGTTGAGTCATATTCTAAATCAGATCATTCGTTGTTCAGTGTTTATTTTATGTTTTTTTGTAATTGATTTTAAATTAACCAGGTAAGTGATGCAGTCCCTTTTTGGTCTTTTGTTATCAGATGTATTTCAGATTGACATTTTCGTACCTTTGCTATCAAATGAAATAAAGGCCTTCAAATCGATACTTATGTCAGTGTTAGTTTTTATTGTAAATTTTTTAGATGGCAGGGACGTTTGCAGAAATTCTGTACTATCATATCTCTATTGCTATTCGTACATCTAAATATCAATTTCATAATGCTATAATTACAATGTACTCTAAATCAACTGAGAAGAGGTTGATGAAGAGAGTTTCTTTCAAATCAATAAATGACATTTAAACTGTTATCAAGATATCGGGCCGACCATCACTATGTCATTGAAAGTCGTTTTTGAGGACGTAGATGGTTGGTGCAGTTGGTGTTAGCCACAATTATGTTAAATGTGGCTAGGCGATTGGGTGTCCGTAGAATATAAATTCGAGGCCGGGATAGGGAACGAGTCCTAAAATTATCATCCTTCTTCACTTATGTTTCTGAGATGATATCTAAAAAGATAGAAACGACTTTAACGAAATCTATGCTAAATTCTACTGTAGGTTCTCTCCAGTCGCTGCGTTAAATATTTTTGTAAAATCTGATTCAAAAAACGAATTTTCTACTAACAATCATTTTAAAATTGACATAAAATACATAAAGACATAAATTATAGCAAATGGGTCTCCCTTAGTTTTACAAATGAGTGTGACGGACCATGAGACAGTCTTGACAGGGAAAACCTTCCTAGTTTCGAACACGAGATGTAAACAGGAAATAACTGGACGACAGCGTATTAGAGCAAATAGTCGTACGACTTCTTACGAAGAAGTGAAAGTTAGGATAAGAGTAGAGCACCACGTAATATCACTAGGAGACGAAATAATCAGATCAGGTTAACTGTACAATGAGAAACAAAAGCCGCAATGGATGCAGAGATTGTCGGGGATTCCGTTGGACAAGTGGTAAGTTAATGCGACAGGGCCTCATTTACAGCTTGCATCATTTTAATCGAATGATATTAAATAATTACATGTTTTATCTTTGATCTACTCTACATATTTCATTAAATCTACCCCTTGCTTTGACGACAGCTATCATATTAGTATTCTGTGATGTAGTATCGACTTAGTATTGACATCTTCGATTTGTTGATGCTAATAAACGGCCTCTTTTTGAAAATAGGTCGACTCACTATAACTAAAATAAATCTTGCCTTTGCGATATTTTTAAGAAGAGTATTGTCCTGGGCAACTTGGGCAACTTGGTGTGATATATGGTGATATATTTGGAGATATTGGAGATAAAAGATACGCCCAGAGGGAGTGCAATTCCATTCTCCTTGCATTTTCTTAGATCTAGCCTACATTTAATTGTTCAAAAGATTGCATAAGCTAGATGCATGGATATATGCAGGCTACATTCTTAAGAATTACAACAGGAAGTGTGACTGTCGAACTATGATTGTTTGTCGGGCTCTATCCGGTTATAACATCTTGTGCAATGTGTTCATTAATACAAAAGTTATATATCAAAATTATGATCTTATCTTTCTATGATAATGAAATGAATGGTTGTATGTTCGATAGGAATATCATACATTCGTAAAGTGTTCATTTTGTAAAATACATAGTTATATTTCAGATCGAATAATGTCTTGGTGAAATGTTATTCATATCGTCGAATGCTTTCAAATAATTCCAGGATGGACAGCCACAATAATGAAGGCATGTTGGATTAACGTTTTGGTGAAATATGGCTAATGTGTTGGATAACCCAATATTTATATAGTAAAGATGCGGTTTATAATCAAACATAACGATAAGACGATGCACAGAAGATACACTTTATGTATGTACATGATGACAAAAATGACATAAAAGGGCAGATATTTTGTCATTGAATAACATTATGCATAGCTTATATCCAATTCAAATATACTTTGAAATATTAACAAAATCACGAAAACTTAATGTTGATGAGGTTATTTTTGTTTTATCCCAAAAGCGATCCCCTTCATAGTGTAATAAATATATATCTTTAAAAGAAGTACATGTATTTTTTTTCAAAATTATGCAGTAATAGAAGACCCTATAACATACTATAGGATGTATCGCTACCAAAGGATTTGGTACATGCAAGTTTAAAATTACATAGCCATGTTTATCACAATCATTATAAAGGTTTTTCATATCAATTCTCATTTGTGAATAAATGTTGGTCACATTGTTAAACATGCCAAAAAAATGCTATACAATTCAAACATTGAATGAATAGTACGTTTACACTTACAGAAATAACTTTAACGCCAGAAGAAAGAGAACTAACCTCTTTACTTCAGACACCTGCCAGTGTAACATCGATTTTGCTTGGACGACAAAGAGATCAAGGGAACCCAGCATCACTTCAACAGTCCCTATCCCCAGTGCCTGATCTTCGGGAAACAATCCCGAATAGATTTTGGAAGTGGCAGTGTCTTTAGAGGTGGATCTAATCTGCCAACAACGCAAACATTTAATGCAGGTTCTTCTTCAGCATCTCAGACAAATACTCAACAACCCCTTACCCCATCGTCTGATCCTAGTCAGACCACAACTCAAACAGCACAAGTGTCAGATCCTCAGCGGACATCAGCGGCTCCTAACACATCATCTGTATCACAGTCTGCAGTCAGTCAACCAAACCAAGTTGCCAGACAATCACAAATGGATACAATCGCAAACCAGCAGCGGCCACCTAATCAACAACAGCCAGGTACACTCGCTCAACGTCAACATCACCAACAGCAAGAGAACCAGCAGCGACAGGGCGTAGGAGGGGCTGATGATGGTAACCTAGGGGTCAACACAACAAGGCCCCGCTACCCTAACTACGCTGTCCTGACAGTAAGGTCAAGTACATTCCATGGTTTTCCTAACCATCTGGATCAGACACCCCGACAGATGGCCAGGCAGGCTTCTTTTATGCAGGTGTGTATACTTTTTGTTTCGGTTCAATTTCAATCACACTTTGTCATTGCAACTTTGTACCTTGTACCAGGATAAGGCTATGGAAACCTTCTTTTTTTATCTTCAATATTTCTCTAATAAATCTTTTGGAACATTTGGAAGTACGTTTATTTTTATGGTTTTCAGTGCCTGAATGATGCAAAATGAGGTCAATATGACCTTGGCCTAATTAAAGAAGAAAAATGTTGATATCTGTATTCCTTTATCTTTAGCCATAGGGCTTTACATTGTTCACCAAGCTAGACAGGGTGATAACCAAAGGAAAAGAAACATATGCAGGATGTTATGTTTAGTTGTGAACTCTAACTTGTCATGTAATGTCAGGTTGGTGACCCCATTCTTATTCATGTCCAATCAGTAAATGAAACCTTGACATCTTTGTGGATTAGTTGACAAATTGTATGTTAACAGTATTATATAATATACAGGTTATGCAGATTACGTAAGATGTTCTTTTGTGGAGGGGGCCTTAGAAACTGGGAACCTGGAAATGATCCTTGGATTGAACATGCCCGCTGGTTTCCACGCTGTGTTTATGTTAAACAAAACAAAAGGTCAACCCTTCATTAACATCGTACTTCAGAGACAACGGAGTTGGTAAGTGTAACACTTGATGGTACTAACCTCCCATCAAGCCTTATCTTATTTATTCATTACGAACAATAAACATTGTTCAGTAGAAGCAATGGAATATATATTTTTAACCCTATATTCATTGCACATTTTGACAAAAGTTTCAATTTGAAGGAATGGGGGTTTGTAAGTATAGACTTTGTTGATATTTTGCATGTATCAGGTGGTCCTCTAATTAAAGAGTGTATCTAACAATATTAAAAAAGTCAACAGTGCATGTATAATATACTGATGCGCCCATTGACTTTTTAGGCCTTTTGTGTGACCTTCTGTGTGACCTTCTGTGTAATTTTCTGTAAGCCATCTTATCTTCGTGGTCACTCAATTTTATGTTGTTTTCATATATAACATTATTTACCATGTTTTCTAGATTACAAAACAAAAACAATATTATTATCCTTCAAATGAATTATGTTAACAGTCTAATTTTTAGTCCCTTGCCGGTGAAACCGGAGGGGACTGTAGTGCTTGTTTCCGTCTGTATGTCGGATTCGGTTTCCTGATGATAACTTAAGAACTAATAGATGGATGTTAATCAAACTTCACACAATGGTAGCATATGGGAAAATACAGCAGCTTGGGATTGAATTTGGGATCAAAAAGTCAACTACAAAGGTCACTCTTACTTAAATCAGATTGTTTCACAAAATATTAGTGTCCAGACGATAACTTCAGAAAACATCAACGGATCTTGAGCAAACTTCATACAGTGGTAGCATAGGAAAACATATAGCTTGGGAAGTAATTTGGAGTTGAAAGGTCATTACAAAGGCCATTGTCACTAAAAAATAATGTTTAAAAAATTTCGGTTTCAGACGATAACTTGAGAAAACATCGACGGTTTTTTGATCAAATTTTACACAATCGTAGCATATGAGAAAATACATGCAAAAACTTCATACAATGATGGATAACTAAGCAATAATAACCTGTCATAGATAAGAAAATGTAACTGACAGCAGGGGACATGTGTTGCTTGCAACACTTACTACTGCAAGATTGAAATCTTCGAAAAAAGTATAGTTATTCCAGGAAATAAAACAAAATAATGACTGCATTTAATTTTGCTGCATCCGTCAAAACAGGTGACTTTTGAATAATGAATAACTTCACTTTTGGCCGGGTAGAGTAAAGTTGGAGAGTTATTTGTTATTCCGAATAACGAATAACTGTCTAACTTTACCTTGCTAGTACAGTATTTTAATGTAGAATTCCATACATCTGGTGTAAATAAATGACTTGCATTGTAGACATCTGCTCTAAATTGATTAAACCACCAGATCCAATTTGAAAATTGCTTTGCAGAAACCTTTTTCTTTGTCTAATTGACTGAAATCATGTTCTATGTATGTCATTATGTTGATATATAACTTAAATAATTCTGCCATTGTTTTTGCCATTGTTTTATTGTATGGATAATTTAGACACTACCCAATTTTAAGCCATAAGCGTTGTATTCAATGTCGATGAGCTGATTACATACATTACCAGTGTTTTCTAGCCTGTCATCTTCATAACCCATCCTTGGCCAAGTTCAAATCAGAACAATAGGTTCAAGATGTGGGATCTCCTCAATCTAACATATCTATAAACTGTTCCAGACTTCTTCGCATAATGGAAACTTGCACCAGATCCACATTATTCGAATTGTGGAATCGTTCTCCCTTACACATACTCCATAATTTGAAAGTACCATTCATTAATCAAGTTTACCCTCATGCCCCATAAATGGCACAGGTGATTATCATCGAGGTCATTAATGAGCCATTAACATGTTAAAATGTTTTTCATTGGTCTGACTTTCCCACTCCCTTGAAGTGCTGTGTGTCACATCTGGTGTATGCGTAAAGAGACAAATGAAGACTCTCCAGAAATCAACCCTCCTACAGTCTAACAAACAATACAACAACAAACACGCCCATCAGGTAATACTTACAAATATGGCACAACAACTCGACAGATGTCGTCTGCATCTCATGTATAATCTTTTGAGGAAAAAGTTGTAGGAAGGTGAAGGATGTCATATAGTCGTTGAGAATGAGTAGTTAAAGTATTAATGATAAACATGCTACACGCAGTCATATCACATTGCAACCTCAACAGCTAACACGGAAACTCGTCCCGCGGCAACAATACAACAACAAACACGTCCATCAGGCATACTACGTTCAGTCAGTATGGATCTTATCCGATAGCTGCCTTATATTTTGTACAATCATTTTAGACATTAGATAATAGACTCTGCAGGTGGATTTGTGTACTTTAAAATACGAACTTTAATTTTAATGTATACATTATATAGTTAATTCAATATTGATGAACAGTTTTAAAGGTTTGCATGTAATTCTGTCGTCATCATCGTCATAGGCATATTTTACCTCTTCGACAAGCTCTAAGGGGGTTAAAAAGCGCATGATGTAATGCCATATTAAGATAATTGGTTAACATGCCTAAACGTCTCCCTTAACGATTGAGATTTATAATTGCAAATATTCTGTACTAGGTATAAAAGCTATTTGATACATAACGATATAAATATCGCTAAAATACCACTAAAATCAGCTAACAAAGTTTAAAGATGCTCCACCGCCGACAGAGCATAAATGATATTCATCATTCGAACAATAATTTGTGTTTAATCGTGTATATATATGCCTAATTAACACACAAAAAATAATTTAAATAATTTGTTTCGCCTTTGGTGCATGCGCAATCAGTACTTCATTTCATATAGAATATAGTGCCACGGAATTTTTTCGGGATGCAATTAATTATTTTTCATATTTTTAACTTGAAGTAACATTAGAAGCTCAAACTTTTCAATGGTGGTAATGGTGTAAAGTAAGTATCTTTTGTAACAGAAGAAAAATACTAAATCGTCTGCTCCTATTTTTGATAGTGATAAAATGTCATTTGTCAGCGGTGGAGCATCTTTAAGGAATATGACCATTCAGATAAAGTTGATGAAACACCTGTGAAATTGAGAGACAAGGGTAAATATTGATGCATTGGACGGAACATAAATGACAAAAAATGCTGTTAACCAATTATTTTCCGCGAACGATTTGCTTAATGATTTTCGTGAAAATCTGCAGTATCATCGTGATTAATATCTACCTCACTTATGTTCAAATGTATTTCCATTAAAATTTTCAAAAAAATCTGAACAAACTTATTTTGAAATGGAAAGCTTGCAACAGAGTTTGTAGTGTTCATAAAACTCAAAGATAGCATTATTAGTAATATTTGCTTAGATATCTATTTGAGAATTATTGCAACAGTCAATCAGTGGATTTTATTTAAAAAAATCTTTTGAAAAATATGTGTTGTAAGATTGTAACAATCATTCAAATATTTATCCCCGGGTTCATTTTCAAATAATTACTACAAAATGAAATAGTTTTGATATCATAATGGTGTGTGATTTAATGCCTTAATTTAACATTTGAAAATATTTTCTAGCAATGTTTCCACATATAGCCCGCAACGGCATATAGTCCGTATTGGGCATCTTCTGGAGTAAAAAAATCGTATAGCCCGCGGGCTAGAAAATGGGCTACAGTGATGAAGTGATTAAAGCAGCGATTCAAAAATTATGACGTAATTAAGGTAAAGTTCAACAACCAATCTTTGATATAAGAAAAGAGGTAGCATCTACAATACAACATAAGATATGTGGTGTGAAGCAAAATTGTATTTCCTTTTTGTTTCTATCATTTTGACTCAAAAGTATTTGTTTATTAGTTATTGTACACATTGATTAACCGATAACATCTAGTCTATCTTTTTTACATGGAGGATATGTCATCGAATCCTGATCAGTGTGCTCTGCTTATTTCTAATACATTAAACACCACTGGTTTTCAGATGGACTAATCACACGGGCACGGATGCGGACTACTGGTAAATAGGGGATCGTCTCAAACAATATTGTGTTGAATGTGTTGTCAAAACATGGAAATTTATTATTGAATACTTGGGAAGGTAAACTCTCAATAATCACGTGCGCTGTAGAGCATTAACAGCGATGCTTATGGAAACGATATCTTAAAACTAAATTTACAAATAGTTCTTCTCAGCGTGCTGAATAGGGGTCAGATTAAAGTTAAAGATTGAATAAAAAATATCATGGCGGTTTGCTTAATTTTGACGTTGTGATTTTATCATAATTTCACTGTATTGACCATGCACACGACAAATTTAAGCAATTCTTTTTTTCAAATTGGCATAATTGGCAAAAACCGCTAAAAATATTTTCTTTAAGAAAATTATAGAACATCAAATGTATAACACACAGTCAACCCATTCTTTTTTGCTCAGAATAGCAGTATGTTACTGTGGCTAAAACAGGCCTTACCGCTGTGTCACATGTGTAACGTATGTGTTTTTATTATTGTAAATGTTAGGCAGACGCTTTAGTGTTGTAGTATATCTTGTAAGCGTTTCAATGTCTCGGTATGATTTTAGTTTCTTTGTTTGCCGCTAGGGGTGCTCCTTCCTCCAGCACTATAAAAGAAAGCGAGCCTGACACTCTTTGTTCTGGTCGTCGACCAGTTAACATCGAGTCACACTCTCCAGTAGGTATCGGCACTGAGAGACCGATGTGGCTGAAGAAGCCTTGCCTTGATCAGTGTAATATCCAGCGTATCATTCCTAGCATAGCTCTCAGCTGTGGCGTGTGTGTAGTTTGTGGCGTTGACTATCGGTCGCGAGGTTCTCGCGACTAACGGACATATAGGTCTTGGGGTACTTGGCTGGTGTAACAACCAGCAGGCCCAAGCTTTAGCTCGATGGTGGATAGTCGTACCACGGTAGTCGGTGGTTACGTTTGATCCGTACATGTGTCAGTGTCTTGTGCATAAGCTTTGGCGGCAGGCAGCCGTATTGTGGTGTCAATTCATGTAGTTTGCATGTCACTCACGACCACTAGCTAGTAGTCCTGAACACTCACGATATATGCAGGTCGTGAGTAGACATGGTTACAGTACAGCTAGTGTTGGCGACATGATCGCAAACAGCAGGGTCTGAGCTGCAGTCACGGCGATCGGTGACCTCAGTTTGTGTCGGAGTATACACGCTTGACGACAGGCAGTTGTAGTGTATAGTTGCTGCTGTCCGGTGGTTTGTTTTGTGCACGTATTCATCACACTGGGTGTGTTGCGCTCCGATTGTGTATAGGGGTTGTCTCCCTTCAGCTAGTGTATTGTAGTTCAGAGAGGTACTCTGTCATTATTTCCATGTGTTGTACATAGAGCTTTGGATAATGTTACTGGTAATAACCATTATTATTTGTATATATTGGCTGCTGTAGTGTATTTAGTGATTCATAACAGGGACCCAAGTATATATTGGTAACAACCCCCGCCCGGTACGTTACATTACCCTACCCTCTAAATTTTGAAGATGAAAATATGTCGTTCTTTGCAATTTAGACAGATTCAACGCTTCACAGAAAAACGTTCTGATGACTAACATACTCTGATACATGTAGCTTGCGATTCAAAAGAAAAGAGTTTCTAAAACCATGACATAGCGGGTCATTGTGCTTGATGTCCTGATTACTTTCAAGCATTTCTTGCTAACATCAGACCTAATATGGAATAAAGCTTCCCTGAAAACTGTGATCTTCTTATTTATGACCCCGTTAAGAACAGATTAGGCCTACGGGTTAAAGCTGAACAGAATATCAGAAAATTAAAAATGCATCGCTCAATAGGAACACTGTGACGCCATCCTAGATGGCACATGTCATCAATAGTAGAAATTTGTGCTGAGCTAGCAATTTGTCGACGTCGCCTTTTCCATTCGTAATATAGCAATGATGAACTTTACATGTGAATTTTGTTATCTAATAAAAGTACAGACTCGATGCAAGTGACTTGTCTGTAATTTAAGTTATATACCGCGCTAAAAAGGAATAAAATACCGCCACCACTTGATATTTCCGCAGCTGAAGACAGCGGCGAGAGTAAATAAATCACTATAGAATATAATAAATTGAACTAATTGAGAGACCATTAGTTCTTTATATAACATATGTAATTACTATTAAACAGGTCTGATTGTATTAAATATTTTCATCAGATATAAATGAGTTTTAAAATTTTGCATAATATTATTGCCTAATCAAAGCGCATTTTGTCTATTTTAAATAGGATACATTAGAACAACTCTGGGACAACCCCAAATTTATCTGTAGTCCGCGTTTGTGTCCGCGTACCTAGTCCGTCCACCTGAGAACTGGTAATATTTGTTAGTTCAACAAGGAAAAGTTACTAAATATTCCTCAAATGGTGATTTCAGAACATTTTTGTGATGACACTTAATCACTGTTAAGTAATTCTAATGCTGAAATTTTCAACAACATGCCATTGTTTATGTAGGTAATCTTTTATCTTTAATGCATCTTTTTCAATCCATATCTATCATTCAGTTATGTTTCTTGACCTGCCTTTGTCAAAGCTATCAACATATCTGGAATTGAATTATATTACTCTTCGTGAATATGAATATGAATTCCCAAGGTGGGAATAGAAATTAATATTTATATATATTGCCAGGTCCTGTACCATTAACAACTGAAGCGTATTTGGAGACCATTTTTGGTTTTGTTGATGATATACCCCCACTAGGCCAAACACAAAGAGTAGAAATCAGTTCACTAGCTCCTCAAACACGAACCCCTTCAAGCAATCAGAACACGTTCACTTGCAATACGCCCGAACCGCATTTAGGAGCAACAGTGATAGATTCCACTCAACCTTGCAATCACAGAGGTTTGTACAAATTATCGACCGCTATTTTCTATTTTTTGATTTTATTCCCTTTCAGTATCGAATATAATTAATTAAAACACTCTGAGCTTGGTTATACAAGACATTTTTTCTCGACATGCATTGATCTCACTTATGACCCACTGATAACGAAATCGAGAGGTAACATTGTACAAACTGGGATGAACTTCCGGTTATGACGTCATCAAGATGGCTGCCATCTCGAATTTCACTAAAAATTGAAAAATAGTCATAACATTGACATTTTTCAACCGAAGAAGACAAACGAGGCATCAAAATGACCACAATAGAACAAAAAATACATATCAGGACCATTTAATCCAATATATGTAGTTATTTCTACGCAGGAAATGAAACAAATCGGATTTTAAGCTCAAAAATGGTAATTTTTAAGCAAAGTTTTCATATTTGGCTTGACGCAGCAAAAATGTTTGCCAACAACAAACTATTATTTCTAATAAGTTATTTGACCTCTTATCAATCAGTAAAAGCAACACCAACAAATGAACAGGGTACACAGGATACGTTCATTTATTAATAATGTAACAAAACTACGCTTTCAAGTGTAATGCAATCTATCTTGTTTCGGTTGAATAAAATTAGATGGCCCTCGCCTGGCTCGAGAAACAACGATAGTATGCCAATCCGTGGCGTTTTTTCATTCTTCCTTTACTAATTGATTTCTCCATTGATATGAATTGGAATTGACTATAATTTACTAGGAAAACCCTTAGATGGGATATACGCAATGTACGGTATGTTCTCTGAAATGTATTTATTTTTAGTCTGTCAACAATTGTACATGTACATTGCTTCAATCTGACATGGTAATCTATAATAAAGGTTTTTATGTTAAATACAATGTACTTAATTTTATTTCATACAGTATCTAGGAAGTATGTTACAAAAATGATGTTGCAGTTGCTCTTCCCCCTTTTACTAAGTTAAGTTAATGTATAACTACAATGTATGTTAATAACTAAGTTAGAAAGGAATTAATAGGCGTAGTCTTATTTCCAATCCATTTTTTTATATAGAATCTAACACTTGTTGAAATTGAAAGATTCATAGAACTTATCTAGAAGGATGAAAAATGGGCAATTTCGTCATATTAACAGATAAACACATCTTATTTTGCACTTTTGGCGATCGGTATTGCTACACCTGACAAGGATTCTAAGGGACAAATAGAAAAGGAAGTCATTGAAGTAAACGAATTTAAATGTAAAACCTGGTATACTATATATTGTCATTGAATAATCTACGACAATGAACTACATGTAGTTTCCTAAAAGTCTTCATTATTAACTGGTTTTATTACGGTCAGTTTATTATATTGGAATGCAAAAAAAACTGTTAGCCACACTTATACATCTTTTTTCAGCATTTTGGAAAAATGATAAATAAATATTTGAATTTGTTTTTTCTTCTGATATTTGTAGAATCAATTCAAGAGGAGAACAAGCATCTGAGAGAGCAGACGGAGTGTAAGATCTGTATGGACAACAATGTCTGTGTTGTCCTGCCCTGTGGCCATCTGTGTTGCTGTGATTTGTGTGCGCCAGGTGTGGTCAATTGTCCAGTATGCAGATATAGTATAGACTATTTCATGAAAATTTATTTATAGTAAGATTATGAATTACAAATGTAAAAATATCTACAAGGTTGAGAAAATTCAAAATGTAGATAAATAATAAACTTTATCCTGCATCCAGCATTGAATGTTTGGAACAGTGTTGACATCTTTCAGGTTCAAGGTGTGTGTTTTTGGATGAATGTTTCAGGTATAAAAAGTATACATGGTTAGTGTCTTAAAATATAAGCTGTATATATGGTTCAGATCAGAAGCTCGTCACAGCTTATGTTTTCTCTATTTATCCTAATATGATGGAATACAAAAGACGGTAGAAATTGTAAAAATGCCCTAAACTTTTTTGACTCCATTTGTGAAGATATCCTTATATGGACATTGTTTTACTTTTATCAAATGACAGAGTCTGAGATCACCTGGGGTTTGTAAGATATCTCACGTTTTCTGGAAAACCAAAATTATTTTTTGAATCTTAATGAAATATTTTTTTTCTGTAATATGTACTTCCTTTTGTACATACTTCACGCGGTATACTGATAGGGATAAAGACGCTTACGTGATTTTATTAAAATACCGAGAGTTATGAACAGTTTCACAACATCCCATGTTCTATTAGAGAATTTCGTATATGATCAAGCAATATCTGTGATATGTTGTTCTATTGTTATCTTGTTAAACAATATTGATTATTAATCATAACATATTTTGTCATTATATTATTATCAGACAAAGCTATTTCACCTTTCTGGTATACATATCAAGTGTTAGTATTTTCTGTTGTTATTGTTTATTAGTTTTGTTTGTTAGTTTGAAGTACAGCATAAGTCTTAATATCAGGTGAGCCTTTTAAAGTAGCTGGTTGCATCTTAATCAAAACTCTTTATAACGCCAATGCCACACCAAGTGAAAGAATACAACTGTGTCCGCAAAGCGGTTTAATTTAGGACACATATTTACAGCACGTGTCTGTAGTTACTTGTACATTGTTTACAAAAACCCATTTGTTACATTGTGTAACGGTGTGTAACGTTATCGACGCTGGATCCAAATAAAACAAGATGAAACGTCATAGACATGCTATCTAGGTAGTTTAGTTGTGTCAAAAGTGTCCAATTTGGCTGGTTTGCTTTAAATGTTTTCTCTGAACGTTATAAATGGATATCTGTCATACCGGTGTGTTTATTTGCTTTAAATCTGAATGTAACAATGATTCTATTACCTGCCATAAAACAAGAACAAATAAAAGGTAAATAGATCTTTGTTGGAATAAATTAAATTATAGGTTGGTTTACATACAAAGTATAAACTAAGAATAATATTTTGATTGTTTATGTTATTATAAAGAATACAACATGTTTTTTAACAATATAAGTGATGTGCAATGTAAGGTGAAATACTTTATATTTCCCTATATATTCTATATACAGATGTATGCGATTATTTAAAAGAAAATGAATTAATAGCATTAATTTATTTGAATCTATAAGTATATAAAATACACTGGGTATTTTGTATTACATGTATGATGATTCAACTATATATGAAATGTTAAAATGGTATCTGCGTGTAACATAACAACACCTGGGCCAAGTTGTTTTTTATCTGCGTGTAACATAAGAACACATTGGTCCAGTTTTTTTATCTGCGTGTAACATAAGAACACCTCGACCCAGTTGTTTTTATCTGCGTGTAACATAAGAACACCTCGGCCAAGTTGTTTTTATCTGGGTGTAACATAAGAACTTATTGGCCAAGTTGTTTTTATCTGCGTGTAAGATAAGAACACCTCGACCCAGTTGTTTTTATCTGCGTGTAACATAAGAACACCTCGACCCAGTTGTTTTTATCTGCGTGTAACATAAGAACACCTCGGCCAAGTTGTTTTTATCTGGGTGTAACATAAGAACTTATTGGCCAAGTTGTTTTTATCTGCGTGTAAGATAAGAACACCTCGACCCAGTTGTTTTTATCTGCGTGTAAGATAAGAACACCTCGACCCAGTTGTTTTTATCTGCGTGTAACATAAGAACACCTCGGCCAAGTTGTTTTTATCTGGGTGTAACATAAGAACTTATTGGCCAAGTTGTTTTTATCTGCGTGTAAGATAAGAACACCTCGACCCAGTTGTTTTTATCTGCGTGTAACATAAGAACACACCTCGACCCAGTTGTTTTTATCTGCGTGTAACATAAGAACACCTCGGCCAAGTTGTTTTTATCTGCGTGTAAGATAAGAACACCTCGGCCAAGTTGTTTTTATCTGCGTGTAACATAAGAACACCTTGGTCAAGTTGTTTTTATCTGCGTGTAAGATAAGAACACCTTTGCCAAGTTGTTTTTTATCTGCGTGTAACATAAGAACTTCTTGGCCCAGTTGTTTATCTGCGTGTAACATAAAAACACCTGGGACCAGTTGTTTTTTTTATCTGCGTGTAACATAAAAACACCTGGGATCAGTTTTGTTTATCTGCGTGTAACATAAAAAACACCTGGGACCAGTTGTTATTTATGTGCATGTAACATAAGAACATCTGGGACAAGTTGTTTATCTGCGTGTAACATAAAAACACCTGGGACCAGTTGTTATTTATGTGCATGTAACATAAGAACATCTGGGACCAGTTGTTATTTATGTGCATGTAACATAAGAACATCTGGGACCAGTTGTTTATCAGCGTGTAACATAAAAACACCAGGGACTAGTTGTTCAAAAGGTGATCAGACTAATCACAGATTAACTACAAATTTGAAAATCAATTAATTTCTTGTAAAAGTAACTTGATGCAATTTTATAATATTCATAAAAATACCATTTTTACAGATTTACTGACCATTTAAGGGAAGAACAACATGCTTTGCAGCAAATGAAAGATTACGATTTTACGAATCATGTTATTAATGTAATCACCTTTTGAACATCGTAGTCCTGATTGGGGAGGAGGAGGGACATTATTTGCTTTTCTTATAGAGTTTTATGGCGTTAACAAATAGATGATGATGGAAAGTAACACTATTTCTGAAAATAAAGCCTGCACTGTTTATCACAAAATATGTAACTAATACAAATACTAAGCGTATTCACTGTAATTTAACTGAGCTAATTTTAAAGAGTTTATTCGTGTACGATATAACTTCAATATTAAGGAAATAACGAATCTCTCTATCTGTCTATATACGGTGTATAATAGTAAACAATCCCTTTAATGAAACTGGTTTATTTACTGGTAGTGTCATCAGGTGCCAACTACTTACATGATTTTATGCCGCCGTAATTATACAGATTCCTTCTTAGAAAAGAAAACAAAAGACAGAAACTCGATCTAAAATTATCATCCTTACCTGACATGATAACAACAAATAACACACATGTACACCATGACCAACAAAGCGGTCCTACCATTGCACTGTGACATGGCTTCCGGGGATACTTATTCTGGTAATCTAGGTTTACAATACATTTTAATTACCATAATCACATGCTAATTCAGATACCCCATTGATCTTGCATTGTTTTTGTATAGATTCAATCTATTTGTGTGAGACATAAGCAATCTCTGTTTTGCCAACAAAAAAAAAATAAAAAAATTAAAAAAACTGTTATAGATGGGTTTCCTCGTAATGTTTTTTTTCTCCGAAATTTTTTTTTTCACACATTTTTACTGGATTTTATAAACTGTGACCTTTACGTTAATATTGGAATTGTTAAAAAAACTTTTGTTTAATTTACTATCAATTTATTATTTTATCTATAGTATGGGGTTTAAATAAATCAGACAAGGACATATACATTTTGAAAAATTATATTTCGAGAATGATAGCTTATATAAACCTGGGAAAAATACGAGCAATTTGTACAGGTGAACAAATAAGCAGATGTAAAACGCGTTTTCCCCGCCATTTCCTCATGTGCCATAATTGATGTAGGAAACCATATATATATATACTATGTAAAGTAAAAATTCAAAGGTTCCTTATGAAGGTATTTAATTATCAAAGAAAAAACTCGAGACTGTGGCGCAAGGCCTTCCTGCCTTCACATCTGTCTTCAGGCGGAATGAATCCTGTGAAGACAGAAATTTAAGGCCTTGCGACAAAATATCCAGTTTTTTTTGTAAATATACACACATATAGATATATATATTTAAGGATTGAGTCTTGCTTTGCTCGATTTCATGCGGTGATGAATTGAGTTCCTCTTCAAACAAATTAAGCAGTTCGTGTTAAATTTGTTTCAAGAGGAACTCAATTCATTACCCCATGAAATCGACCAGTGCAAAATTTAATAAAATATATTTCAATTCATTTGTATTTAATTAATATTTTTTATATTAATTAATTAAAAAGCCTGTGGTTGTTGTAGAACCCGAATGTAAAAATTATAGCCACTTGACCTAGTACCAAGTCTATTCATGCAAGATAATTCACATAAAATAAATAGTGCTATCTGTTTAACATGTGCAACTCGTCTATTGGCTATATATGTCAACTATTTATAGACAAACTATAGCAACCAATCAAAACACACTATTATGAGCGTTGTTATGTTTATCACTGATACGGGAAATTATTTATACTGGGAAGTGTTATCTTTTTTTCTGCGAATAGACCTTTCTTAATATTAGCTCATGAATATTCATCTTTGAACGAAAACGAGGCTTAGTGAGCATAGCGGTGGTAGTAATACATGTGCATTAATGGGATAATGTGTTGAAATACTTACCTTATCATTAAATTTAAATTCACATAATATTCCCGTAGAGGTACATGGATCAATTTGATCACATCAGTGGCTGATCGAATTATGGCATAAACATGTATAATAAATCCCAGAGGCGAGAGGAAAGAAAATGCAGGTATCCATGTCAACGATTTCCTTTATTGAGGCCAAGCTGAATTACAGTATTGGTACTCGTTGCCTAAACTGGAATAAGGCTATATATTATACATGTATGGTGCCAAATAAACAAGGGACATGAACCAAACAATTAAATAACATAAATACCATTCCTAACCTTCATTATCAGAGTCTCAAGTTGCCTTCCCCATATTCCCTTTAGGTCAGTATTTGGGTCCCAGTCTGTTTATATTTAACAGCTGTCCCCTCTGATCACATTTTGCCATTAATTTCCCTATTAAGGTATACATACATAAAGTTGTTATCACAAATTTCACCTAGCTCTGGCTGTCCCCTTTACCAATCCTTATTTACTCCAATAAACACCCTTTGTCTATGACATGTGAACAATTACAAACACCAATTATGTTCACGATATTGCAAACAAATGATATTTGTTATTAGAATAAAGCATTCCTTAATGACTATTTCTGTCTAATGATCACCTTAATAAGATCAATTTCTTTATGGCGCAAACAAAATGGTAAACTTTACATTATATGACCTTTTGTTGTGACCACTTGGCTACAAAGCCCAATTTCTCATTGCACTTTTGGGTTTAGATAGGCTTCCCTGAATATACGTGTTTTCCTCATTTTTATGTATCACAAAATAGAAGTACATTGTACTTGATATATTGAACATGCTGCAAGGATCATTTTATTTGAAATATGTGTTGGTCACTTTTAAGTATTTGACAATTCTAGAGGGGCTATTAACAAAGAAATATTACAAAATTTCCTGAAACATAGGGATCGTTTTCAAAATCTGAGGATCGTAGTCGAAAGGCTACTCTAAAATTATCCCTGAAGTTGTGATCACAAAACACATATCCTATAAAATCAGTGCACAGATCATAAGCATGATAAAACACATAAATATACATCAGTATACCACCCATTTAAACTTAAATAAAATGATTAATAAAAAGTGGAGTTGCGATTGAAAGCCTTATTTGTTCATGCAATTATAGAAAATATCGCAAATGTGATCATTTCAGTAAATATATTTGGTTTTCTTCTAAAGAATTGAACCCTTGTTCAGATTTGATTATTGATGTCCATAGATCATTATATTCAGTTACTTTATTTCAGCTTTTCAATATCTACCAGAAATATGAATTTAAGATGTTAGTTTTAGAAATAATTCACTCTAATAATTAACATTTAAATATATCAGCTTTTATCAGCTATGAAGTCAGTGTCCTCGTGATAATGCACAAAAAGTGATGTTTCATTTTAGGAAAAGGTTATGCATGTATCTAACAACCGGCACGTTCACTTAGAAAGTTACGGTAAAGAACTAAACACTTAATTTGATATTTGTTTCATTTATGTAAAACACATGTATAGAATTCTCCACTCTTGTATTTAAATGTGTGGAAACAAACTACACATGTAAACAGATACAGTGTAAATAACTGATGGTAAAATATAGAATGTAATGTTATACAGATAAATCTACAATGATCTTCAACATTATGTACCCTTTTCTCTGCCTATGTTGATAATCAACCTTCTTTTACACTTCAGTATTAAGAATTTGATGAAAATGAGCAATTAAAACTATTTTCATGACATTGAACAGCATTGTGGTTTGTTTTTGTAAGATATGTTGCATTAATTGTATATACGTTGCCTGTGCTCACTAAGCCTCGATCTGAATTAGGAATGTCAGGCATGCATATAATTTGAGAAAGGTCTATTGTAGGCCTATCTTATGACGTAATATATACGAAATATTTTGTATATACAGGAATATATATGGTTGCTAGCAAACAGGTACGGTATTCATTTGTTTACATCAGCTGTACATATGTACAGTATTTACATGTACATTGTTGTATGCATATCTAATACATATGTATGTAATGTCATAACATGAAATGGATTTCAAGCGATGGTCGACTAGATATGCTGACATGATCACATAGTATTTGCACTATTTAATTATTAGATGAAGGCGGAAGATTTCATGTAACCGTAAATTTGAAATAACCTGTATTTGTACACTACTCATATTTCCAAAATAACAAATGTGCATGATGTCACTCATTAAAAATGTTAATAGGAGACTTTATATATCCAACAGAGGGTCACGTCACTCATCCAAAACTGTCCAATTATTTATCTGTACACGTAGAGGTTTGTCTAATCAATTCACAAATGAATGCACTTATTCCACGTGTACTTGTTGGTTTAGTTACGCGGAACATACTGAACAGCTTAGGGTGAGCTTTTGAATAGGCACAATGTCAACAACGGGAAAACAACAACTCAATCAATTTGATAGCTACTAACATATGCATGCTCTGTTGATTTGTGTGTGTGTTTTTTGTGGGGTTTGGTTTTAACTTTAATTGTATAACTTTTGCAATTTAAATAGCACAGATGTAATCATTGGCAGTCTATATGTAATAATCATATATTTTATCATAATTTGTTAATTTAATTTAATCATACTTGAAAATTGACGATAGAAATTTATTCCCTTAAATATGGCTAACGTTGGGGACCATCTTCACTGTCCGATAACTTTATCCAAATGAAGCCAAAACATACTCACCCTTACTATATAAAAAAAACACCTGTTTCATGCATATGCATGATTAACTTAATAAACATGCAACATGCAACGTAATTTATTACTGAAATTAACGATCTTCATGGTTGAGTGCACATGATTAAAAGACAGAAATAAACTGTGACATTCTAATATTAACACAAAAGGGGCTGTGTTTGAGTTAGACATATAACCTCAAACTACATATGTAACATAATGAACGCCCCTCAGACTGTTCAAAAGTTCACATAGCAGGCAGTGTCTGGCTTATATTCATAACATACGTGTAAAGTACATTGGTGAAATAATTCCAGCAAGGACAGTCATAAATACGGAAGTATGTTGTTTTACTGATATGTGTCATATTCTTTTTATTGTAAACAATTAACAGATTTTGCCTTCAGATTTTTGTAAATACGACGGAGTAATCCAGTGGCAAACTTTGCATACATGCACAAACATCTTATCGTGTGTATAACTAGAAAATGTCATTGGACAATTTGATGGAATTTTCATCAACAGGGAATTATGGCCAAGTACATTCAAATGAACAAACTTTGTCTTAGTATGCTACAGGTCCAATATCAGGTATCTAGGAAATTAAAAAAATTTGACAGGAACAAGTTTAAATTTTTAAGTTTTTTGGCCCACTCGACCTTGAATGAAGGTCAAGTTCATTTATATTAAGCCAAAATTGGTAAACCCTTTATCTCATCCTGCTACATGCCTAATAACAGGTAACATCACAAGTTTTTTTTGTTTTCTGGGTCCTGTGACATTGACTAAAAGTCAAGGTTGTTTATATTAACAAATATGCTAGTCATTAATCTTATCATGCTACGTGCCCAAAAGCAGGTATATATCTAGACCTTCCAGAACTCCAGAAGGTATCGTTTCAAGATTTTTTTTTTTTTTTTTTTTTTTTTTTGCCCTGGTGATTTTAAATTAAGGTCAATGTCATTGAAATTAATAGACTTGGTAGCCACTAATCTCAGCATAGTGTAGATCCAATATTAGGTCTTTGACATGGGTTTTTCAGAACTTTACAAGTCGTTTTCAGTTCCTCGTTTTTTTGGCGCCTGTGACCTTAAATGAAGATCAAAGTCATTCATATTAACAAACGTGGTAGTGATTTATCTCTGCATGTTTCATGCAAAATGACAGGTCTCGATGCCTTCCAGAACTTGAGAAAATTTTTGTGATGATTTGTTTTTTTATCGAAAAATGCACTTTTGAACTATGATCCTTATTTCCAACCGGAAGTTGACGTTTTACAGAAAGGTGTTTCCAAAAGTTGTTCCATTTTCCATTCTGCATGTTTTATCAAAAATAAAGGATACATCGACCAATGCACATTCTGTCTCTATACCTTTTTTTAATTTCAAATACGGTGCAAAACCTGTAGGTGTGTTCCCGTTAATAGTAATGAAATGTTAACTATTTAGTTTATTACAATTTTTGTTTTACTTTGCACACAAACACATCATTATGTTTTTATTAATATATTTTTTTTGTTCTAATTTGTGCCCAACACTACTTACTAAAGATTAAAACTTAGGTAAGAAATAAGGAAAGGAAATACATTAATATTGAAGCAAAAAGGGTAAGGTCCAGACGTGCATTATGTAACCGGGTCAATTGAGTGTTTTTAGATGATATTTCGTCTTCTTCGAGGATAATGACAAACGTTCATCGTGAAGTATATATGTTATGCGCTGTCACTTATTTGTCAGATCTAATATATAAACTCATTATCATATACTTACTTGATTTTAACAGTTATCATTCATGATACAAGGAACCATGTCCTGTGGTCCAGAAGAGTAGCGGTTGCCTGCTTCACCCACGACAAAATAGGTCAGTACCTAATTAAATCAGGTTATTGAAATGGAAAGTAAAAGTATGATGACAGCAGACTCTGTAAGTACACAACACAGACATTGAAACAACAGACATTGAACACGTCTTTGTATCATGCATGGCATGGAATACATCAAAATGGGATGAAAGGTATATAAAGAGCAAAAGTAAGTTCATGTGTATTTAATGTGGATAAGAAAACCACGAAACAAATTTATAACTGATAAAAACGGTTAGCTTTTAAATCGGATGAACTATCACTCAAAATATTTGGGGTAAGTACCGTGTATTTTATTTATATTTGGTACATACTTCTTCATAAATAAATCGCATCATTTTCAAACTAAAAAAAATAAAAACTACAAATTTCTTTCTATTTTGTCTATCGGCAGACTTTCAAAGCAACACAAGAATATCAAGGTAATATTCATTTTCATATTGATTTGATTTTTCCATTATTGTCTACATACACGTAGAAAAAAAATCTACTTTTGTTTCTTGTCTCTTTTGTTAATCATTTGACAGCTTATGTTTTCTTTAAATTAGATATCGTGTGCAAAACATGGGGGAAATATGATATAAAATAGTAAAAAGTTGTTGTAGCTGAACTTCACTTAAAACTGGTTTAAAATTTACTTGGCATCGTCGGATGGCTCAGCCATTCATTCAACTCATTCATTGTTATGTTTTCTTCATTTCAGGTTACTGACACCAGTCTGACTATTTCAAAGACAAGTAATTTAGGTGACACCATAGAAGTTTGTACTTATTTTCTATATCTGCAGTAATTATTTACTTACTTAAGTACTACAACCAGAAAACTAATGACTGACGGCCTTGTCGCACTGTCGTATTGGCGACCCTGATACACAAAAAGTGACAATGCGACTATACGCCAAGCGATAATGCGTCAAGCGAAAAGCGGCAATGCGCCAGCGAAGAGCGACAGTGCGGTTGCGAAGAATGAAAGTGCGACAACACGACATTTTCGAAGAGCGACTATGAGCAAAGCAAAAGACGACAGTTCGCCATACGAAAAGCAACAGTATACTTGTCGCATTGTCCACAACCCGTTAAGCGAAGAGCAACAATGTGCCACTGTCGCGCTTGTTTGTCGCATATGCTTTCATACCGGTCGCCAGTACGATATGGACATGATCGATCACGCAGTCATTCTGTAAGTATTAGGACAGTAATTACTATGCATAAGAAACTGCGACATTGCAGTACTTTTTTCACTCATGGGACATAAACCTACCAGGAGGCGGATGCAAATAACATAAAAATCACAATAATGGCTTTACATCCTATTAGCTGTGGGCATGTTTTGTGTGGGATGTTTGATGTCGAAGATTGGAGCAAAATCCCTTCCAATCTTGTTTGGTACAGTTCAAATAAGGGGAAATATACCTTGTCATCTCATGTAAGTGTGTTACTCTCATTGTAAAGGTTTTCACTTACGGTCACAAATTCACAAAAAAAGCATAAAAGACTAATTGCACATTTACAATGACTTTTACCAATAGGTGTTGATAGTGGATGGAAGCTGAAGCATTCTGGGAGAAAACGGCGACCAATGACCTGTCTTTGGAAACTGCTCCACATTAACTTGGAAACCATAACTAGTCACCCTGTCGCTGCGTTTAACCTTAAGTAATTGCAACAGAAATAATGTAGGCTAAAAAGTATCAATTATGACACCATAACTCACATATTAAAAATCGACAATAATATAATCAGTAAAGGGAAAATATTGAAATTTTTTATTTGAAATATGTTGATTTATATACTGTATATAGGGAATAACGAACGATAACTCTGCGTGTTAAACAAACTTGATAATTTTTTTTCGAGAAAAAATATTGATTACCTATATAATTTGTAATGCCTATAAAACTTCAGTTATTTAGGAAAGTTTTGTGTTTATTTTCTTGTGTGTATTTTCTTGTCTTGCTGGCTTATAGGTTAAAAAAAATCAAAAGGGTGCAAAATATCAAAATAACACAACTGTGTTCTTACTACATAACATAATCTATAGAGAAAAATAGGTATGCAATATAAATTCAATAAGTTTTTAAAACAATATGAGATGTTTTGTCCATGTGCATCATGATTATCAATGCTGCTATATACTAGAATTAAATCACCGCAAATCAAAACAACTATATAAACGAAGATTAAAATTTGAATAAAAGTTAAAAAAAAAATATCAAGAATATTTATATTGAAATACTGATATTATACTAAAATTTTCCACAAGAAAAAATATTTCGAAACAAAGAGCAATTTATTTTGATTCATCTCATCCGATTGAGGTCTATAGAATAAGAATAGCATACATAACCATATATATATAAATGACGTGTATGCTTGTATGTAACAGCTATATATATAATCACGAACTGATGTGTATGATACTTGACTCATAGTTATCGTCAGAATTTCGTTTCCGGACTTAAAGTTATATGTACATGTACTTGACTTGCCTAAACGCGCATTATGGGTACGGTGAACAGTTATCAATTCCTGCTTTTGTTGGACGATTTAATGTGTTAGAAAGCTAATCCCTTAATAATAAGGTAGGTTTATGAGCACATCCCAGCAAACACGTCATATCGAGTATTGACATGATAATGTATAAAAAAATGTAAAGTTATATCCACATACAGGTATATGTATAGTGTAGGCACTTTACAATCTACATGTTTCACATCCTGTATACTCTAAATACATCGATGTATTGATAAAACGATATTCTTATCGGGATGATTTTTCAAAACCATTCCAATTACATCCACATACGATATACATACATATTTTATGCATACATTACACAAGACACAGACATAAACAAATGTCCATGTAAAAGACGGTCACAAAACATTTACATAATGTAACCAAATATATACATAAGGGCACAGTAGATAAACTACAGACAATGCATGATAACAAATGGACAATGTATGATTATGGTAACAAAATTGCAGACAACACACAACATAAATGTACAAGAAACGGATATACCGGATCACTATACATCATGTAAAGACTAATCTTGCTATGTGGTCAATAGGATTGGTCATGCCAATATATGTGTGATAAAGCAAATATTATTGTCTGTTATTTGTAATTCATGAACTGTCATGGCAAAAAAAAATCAAATTACAACACTCTTAACTTAGTAGTTAACTAGTTGGCTGGTGTCCCGTCTCAATTGATGGCAGTTCATAGACTGAGGAATACCAACTGCGTTTGGTAATAAGGCTACATAGGAGGGCTGCAGTGAAAATGTAAATATATATATGCAATAATGAACGTTCTGGATACAAAATAGTGAGCGTTCTTGTGAAAAATGAATTAACGTTCTGGATACCAAAGAGTGAGTGTCCTGAATACAGAATTGTGAGCACTCTGGATACCGAAGAATAAGTGATCTTAATACAAAATACTTAGCGTTCTGGATACAATAGTGAGCGTTCTGGTAAAGAAGAGTGAGCGTATTAAATACAGAAGAGTGACGTTCTTGTTAAAATGACTTAACGTTCTGGATTCAGAAAGTGAGCGTTCTGGATACAGAATGGTGAGCGTTCTAAATACCTCAAATAGTGAAGGGTTTTGGTTACAAAAGAGAGCGTGTGTTATTTACTTTTGCGAATTTTACGATCCAAGTATTTATGAATGTTTATCTCCGCAAACTAACATCTTTATTAATTTTATTGATATGGATATCCATTTTTTGTCTTTGGACAGCATTTGAAATCATCACAGGAACACCAAGGTTACATTCTTCCGATGCCTTATCATTGATTTTATTGGTGCCTATGTAAGTACATTCAACCTTCCTTTATCGCTTTTAACACGAAAATATTTGCAAAATTAATTTGAAGACAAACATTTTAGATTTGTCAAAGGTGTATAGGCTACCCCGTCACATTTTTCCTATTTCTTTTTTTCTTTCAGCTTACATCAGTTTGACGATTTCAAAGACGGGTATCATCTGGTGACATCTTACAAGTTTGTATATCTTTATCTTTCTGTATATAACTATTAATTCCTTGTTCTTTGTTTGGATAAATTTGCATGGCACATCAATAGTGGAACTGTCATTGATTTTGAGTCAGAATTTTTCTAAGCTCATCAATCATATTATAGAGAGTGACAAGTGTCGTAAGTGCACCTTTTATTTCAAAACTAGATAGCATATATAAGGACAAGTTTATCAGATAGGAATTGAACAATAGTTTTATCGTGTTAACGATAATGAACACAATTGAATACATTACATATTCAATACAGAGCGTTAGCACTAAAACACTTAAAACTTCAATCCTTATAGGATATTATGCTAGCTGAAAAAACCCACAATTTGAAGATGTAAATGTGTCATAGTCGTAACCGCTATAAATAATTCTATCAATGCTTTTCAAACGTCGTATCACAATGTACCACACATAAGTATTTAGTCGTTAATGTTTAATAGTTTAAAAACAATTCCGTGTCAATATTAGTGTCTTGTTTTTGGATTATACGTCATATTGAGGTCAAAATTAAGGCGAAATATTTCGTGTAAAACGTAGCCGGATAGTATACGTAATTTAAGATATAATATCCGTACTTGCTAATTGATACTATACGGAAAGCAGATGCATTTGCATAATATAAACTTTACCTATAGTACAGTACAATTCACATTAAAATCAACAGCTGAATGTCTTGACTTAGAGGAATCTTTAAGAGAATCTGAAAGGTCTTTGAGATCTATACAATTTTCTCGTAAGTTGTGATTTACCAGTAGCTAAATCTCACGCGGAACTGATTGGATGCAAGTTTAAGTAAGAGGAAGGACTCATTCAAGGCAAAGGCTGTCACAATTGTTGGCCTTATGAGCCCAGTAAAGACCAACCTTGTCTGCTTTATATCAACTTAATCAACAGTTACACAACGGACATAGATTACGAGGCTTCTATGGGGTGCTGTTATGGTTCCTTCATGGACATCAATACATTTATTTTCCTAAATTGGTAAGGTATTTAATACGGATAATTACCCTTAATTTCGTTTGGTTTTGGTAATGGAGAAAAGTCGGAGTGCCCAGAGAGAAATCAACGACCAACGACATATGGAAACTGATACAACATTGATATAAACACTCAACGTGGTACTTGATTTCTGTCAAAGCTACATGTTGCATTGTACATATAAATATATTATTAGCCATGACCCATCCCATTTAGATTAGATATTTTGAACTGCTCATCATGTGCCTTGTATACTCCCCTGTACTCATGATCAGCTCTCAGTATACCAAGAATTACCTTGCCCATTAGTAGTGTCTAGACTGCGGATAGAGATGTTTAGTGGTAAGTGGTATGTTATGAAGCTGTAGAATAGATAACACATTGTATTCAATTTTGAACCTACATGATAAGATAAGACATATCTTATTATAGTGTCACACATTTTAAACAGTAAAAGATTAAATTTAATATGTATATATATAAAATAATTTAAAATGTCCAGCCTGAAAAGACCAACGAGACAGTGATTTAAAAACAAAGAACATTAAATAAGACAATATGCCAATATTGCCATAATTATCAGCATTATTATTTAAAGGAACTGTCGGTATAATTTAGCCATTAATAATCCAGTATTATCATATGTATAATTTTATAAAGTTATACTGTAATAAAATTTATAAAATACATGCCTTTGTGCGACTGAACATATTAAAAATGACTACAATTTGCATTGTTCATTATGGATATTAATTTATCAATACTATTTAAAGTGTTAAAGTTTTCGTTGAAATTTTGCATGTGATATAACAATTGATGACGTAGGTCAGAATAAAAGTCACATTCGATTAAAAAGTGAGTCTCATCCTCTATTTGGTGCGTCGTATTTATACAATATTTACATACTCTATCTACCACAGTGGTAGCGACGATTAGGCGTACCTTCCTGTCTCAACGGCGAGGGGCAAAGTTCCACACCAGAATAGGGACAAAATTCGTCGATGATTACGGGGGATGTTGTCATTCACAAACTGCTCACAAAAAACTCATCTTTATAAAGCATATATGTTCGGAGTTTATTTCCATTTGGTTTACCCAATATTTGGTTTATCGTTCCAAAACATATTTGACCAATCAGTGCATAATTAACTTTCATTGGTTTTTAACAAATTGGCATCCAATTGAACCATATGCCTGTTCATGTCCACGCGTCAACACAATGACATATTATACTATGAAAGAAATCTTCTCTATTTGCGGGCCCATGAATACTTTTTTCCATTCACATGGATATATTAACCTTTGATTGGTGTAAACATGCCAGTTTGTTATGATGGTATGCTAACTAATTATGATAATCTTAAGTAAAACGTCGTTTGAAATAGTATGCTAACTGATTTGTGAATACCATAAGCTGCGCAAATCCATATGCTTTGAGAAATTATCACGCTGTAGACAAATCAAAAGGATTGCAGTGTCATTAGTGAGATAAAATACAGTAATCCCCATAGAATCAACTTACTACAGAGAAATCCGTTCGATTCACTGTAAAACGATTATTGCGTTGTTGATTGTTTGTTATGACAAACATTTTCATCAACAACTGGTCTATCAGAGATGCTTGCTGTAGGGGCGTTCCCACACCGTCCTTTCATTCATTGGGAAATATTGAGCGCGCTGGAAGCAAAGGCCTCGTCTCTAGTTTGATTTTGCCTACAATCCGATCGTTGAGGGACAGCGATTAATCACAAATGTACATCCCTTCTAAAGAATATTCGGAAATAGAGGGTTTAGATTTTGACTCCATCGAAGGTATTTGTAGTATGTGAGATAATCCCGGTGACTGCGAGGAAAGACCGGAAGACGTTCTGGAATAGATTTGTGACCTCTTGGGAGACAGATAGCATCCAGGAAAGACTGAAGCATGACACAATTGGTTGACATTCCAAGGTTTTGCTCCTGCAAGTTACACCTAAGTTATCAACTACAATATTGTCTTCAGAAAGAAAGACCTTAGTGACCATACAGTTCAGACAGGAACACATATCTAAACATTATAGATCCGGATACAGACTGTATTGGAGACAACAATATCGTGGGGGAGCTCAAGATTCATCATTAGAAAGGAAAGATAACTCAACACTAAACCGTTGTTACTGAAAATAGAGGAAAGAAAACGTTTCCATCAATTTGAAAGCGAATTAAACGACTCGGAAAATGGTATTGTAACGTGTTTGAGTTCGTACCAAGTCTTTTCCTGGGTTGGGGGATTAGCGGTAGCAAATATATACAACGGAACCGCTGGTATACCTTGACCAACACAAACAAATCCCTATGACATGTGAACTAAGAAAGAAATATGCATTGTGTACCTCACAGTTACTCAATGAACAATGGACAACATACAGATAAAAAGAAACATGTACCAAGTGATCATATAACAACAGCACTCTGTCTACTATACACTGTGTCAGCACACTGTACCTATGCACCCTGTACTACTGTGTACTCTTTATCTATGCACCTGTACAGATATGTACCATGTGCCTGTGAACCCTGTATACCTATGTACCATGCACCCTTTGCATGCATGTACTGGTATATACCCTGTGCCTGTGCACCCTGTACACTATACACCATGTACCCTTTGTGTGCATGTATATATACCCTGTGCCTGTGCACCCTGTACACTATTACACCATGTACCCTTTGCCTGTGCACCCTGTACTGGTATATACCCTGTGCCTGTGTATCCTGTACATTAATACACCATGTACCCTGTGCATGTGCACCCTGTATACTTATCCTCAGTACTCTTGGCACCTGGTATGCCTTGGGTATTACTGGATTTACGGCCTTGGTTATTGCGTCACTGCTATTTATAGTACTGTCCACTGGAATGAAGAGTTTTACGTGCCGTAACGCTATATATAACGTTTCGGGGCACTGTCATACTGGAGAATGAGTTCTCCACTTTTATAGTCAGCATCAGCCAGTCAGATTTCAGCTAATCAGAATGCACCATTGCATTATACTCAAGCTAAGCTGATACTGTTCATCAACCGAACCAGTGCTGATATAAGTAGGTAATGGTCTTCAAATGAACCTATTAAACTACATTCACTATAGAACTTAATTGTGGGCGACGTATTTCTGTCACAGCATTGTAGTAGCTTCAGCGACAACAGTAGCGGCATTATGCAGCTCGAGCAAAGACCATCTAAGGGAAAGTGAAGTATTTGTAAAACGGGTCGAGACTATCCAACAAGTCTCATTCTGAGACACAAATACATTGCCAGAACATAAGTATGTCAAGCAGACAGAGGGTTGGAACATCGCACATCAATGGCGAACAGACTACACCAGGTAGAGGAGTTTTGTTTTAATATATGGGCGATGTGGGATGCATTTAAGCCTGGATATTTGGTGACATCCACGAGATGTCGTGTACAACATTTAAGCTGGGACATTTGGTGACATTCATGAGATGTTGGGTACAGCATTTTAAGCTGGGACATTTGGTGACATCCATGAGATGTTGGGGTACAGCATTTAAGCTGGGACATTTGGTGACATTCACGAGATGTTTGGTACAGCATTTTAGCTGGGACATTTGGTGACATCCATGAGATGTGGGGTACAGCATTTAAGCTGGGACATTTGGTGACATCACGAGATGTGGGGTACAGCATTTAAGCTGGGACATTTGGTGACATCCACGAGATGTGGGTACAGCATTTAAGCTGGGACATTTGGTGACATCCACGAGATGTTGGGTACAGCATTTAAGCTGGGACATTTGGTGACATCCACGAGATGTGGTGGTACAGCATTTAAGCTGGGACATTTGGTGACATTCACGAGATGTTTGGGTACAGCATTTTAAGCTGGGACATTTGGTGACATCCACGAGATGTGGGGTATAGCATTTAAGCTGGGACATTTGGTGACATCCACGAGATGTGGGGTATAGCATTTAAGCTGGGACATTTGGTGACATCCACGAGATGTTGGGTACAGCATTTAAGCTGGGACATTTGGTGACATCCACGAGATGTGGGGTATAGCATTTAAGCTGGGACATTTGGTGACATCCACGAGATGTGGGGTACAGCATTTAAGATCTCAACTGTAATTCCCGTATAACCATTCAACCTCCTTAGTGACTGGAATTAGGCCCAGAATATGTTGTTAGGCTAGTGAGGAGCATTGAACCATGTGCTAACAAGATACCAGAAGGCCCAATGAGTGTTCTATCTACTGTTTTGAAGAGTCATCATGGGCGTTATTGAACTTCTTTTCGGAGTACTGTTTTACTTTGAAGTACATTTTACAATGGGCTTCCCTGTGCTATCATTGTTATTGTTGACCATCGTTTTTGGAGTGAAAAGTTGGAGAAGGAAATTTGCAGTGCAGAGGCTTGCTCATTTTTATCCCCCTTCCGGGTAGCAATTCTATACATATAAGTTTCTGTAGCACGATTCACACGTTTACTTGTATATTCGCAGCCTTCATTAATCATGCATATAAAACACTACATTAATATCTGATATGTTCATACATACATGTATGCATATATGTGTAACATCGTTATGTAGACAGTATAACCAATACTACTTGGATATTGATCCAAAGATCCTTACTCTACAGTTTGTCTTTTCTGACATTATCAACAATCGTTGAAAACTTATCTGAAGCCTTTCAAACAGGTAGAAAATACTGTTGTTGGGTTGTTGTTGTGTGTCCGTGGTATGCGTGTTGACATAACAATGCGATTATATCTCATTATATACATGGATTGTTTATACAGCTGTGTCGTCCTCCATATCTGGTATTGATTCAGTGTTTCACCATACACTCAAACTAATCATCCTGTTACTATTTCTGTACAAATGTATTAGGATATTGATGTGATTGTGTTCTCTTATCATGGTCATAATGAGTTTGATGTATTTTTTAAAAATTTAATTTCAAAGGACACATTTCGACATTTCATCAAAGTACATTCCTCATAGGGCATAGTGCCATATCTATGAATATTTACATTGATATCAATTGAAACGCCCCCATATACAACCGCCATTTGCATGACAATGTCAAAAAGGATATACATATATGTGTTAGTGTGTGTATGCTTTTGTATCCGGTCAAACAGACGTTCCTTATACATGCTATAGATGCTAAAGACACCAGTAAACACATTATGGTATTGTCATTTGGTGAGAGAAATATGTTATGAACCCTGTTGAACTTGTTTTCCTTTTTCGCATATTTTGTGAATATTAACAAGCTGCACAACACTTTTGTCAACAGTAATATATCTTCCTAATGTAAGACCCGATACATACAAAATGATAAAATGAGTGTTAACGTATAACAAAATTACTTTTCTTTTAAATAGAAGTCGATTTTAGGTGCACTAACTATTTCCCTTCTCCCAGGTGAGCCGCGAACACAGTAGAAAAATTCAAGTTAAGACAATTTTTTCTAATCCTGTTTCTTTTGTATAAAAAAGAAATGAAATTAAAGAAAGTTTATGTTGCAGGGATGTCCACCGCAAGCAATGCATTCGTAAAAATAATTAACCTAAACATTACATTATTTCGACTGAATATGGCCATTTACAAAAACAGCATTTTAACATCATACACTTGTCACATTGTACCATGGATTTATAAGTCATCTACATCTGTTTATATAACTTAATACAAATTTGTCATAACACTATTGTAGGTGAGGAGATACATTGATGTCCTGTATAATGTTTTCTTTATTCAGGTCACGTTACTTTTAACTTCAATACATTTGTACATTAAATTTCTCATTATAGCCAAATACATTGGCTGAATAAATAATATGAGTAATTTGAACACAAAATAAGTTTCCATACAACATACATGAATTATACGTTTTGGCTCTACAGTTTCTGCATGATCATGTAAATCGTGGTTTTGGATCATTTTATAAATCTTCTCTCTTTGGTTCATACATATATAGGTATCACTTACAAATGGAGCTAAACTAATAAAAATATGATTATTTAAATACATTTAAAGGCAGGACATTAAAAAACAATAAAAGAAGACATACTATTTGGTACAAATTGCATGTACATGTTGGTTAAGCAGTTTAAAATTATGCAAATACACACTTCATTTTAAAAATCTTCATGCCCACTGCTATGAAAGGGCGTTCATGTCAAAAACAACATTATCTAACGCGTTAGATACACTGTTTACATGTTAAAACTACGAAAAATATGATAAGATGAGGTTTGAACACCATAAATGCAAGAAGACGACAAAATAGCGATATGAATCTTCACTGTTAACAAAAGATTATCTTGCATTTGTTTGTGTGTCTTGTATTTATAGATTATATATTGATTTTCTCTAAAGCTTTTGATGAACAACAACACTTAAGAATGTTACAGACAATATTTGCTAAGCCGGAGGAGCATAACATTAAGTTAAAAAGTTAAAAAAATGTCGAAGTGTTGAATTTTTGCAAGACCTCAGTATCCTATCGCGGACATATTGTATCGGAACAGTGTGTTAGTACTGACCATGATAAGACAGTTGTAGTTCAGGAATGGGCCGTGTCCAAATAACATAAAGGAGCTTCGACAATTCCTAGAGTTTGTTGGTTATCGAAGGTTTGTTAAAGACTACTATAAGATAGTTCAGCATCTCAATTCGTTACTGAAAGGTCAGGGCACTATAAAAATGGTCAAGGAAAACTTTCGTAAAATATTTTACACCTCCTGCTAAGTGGACCTAGGAGGAAGCCCAGCAAAATGCCTTTGATACCATTAAAACAAAATGGTAAGTCATCCAGTGTTAGGCTAAGCTGAAAACTCCCAAATTATTTGTGGTGCATACAGATGCAGGTGTAATCCTGTAACGTACAAAGTGACGTTTTTACAATACCAATTGACTATAACTTATGTCCTTACCACACAAGCCATCGTTGGGTAGCTGCGCTGACAGCGTACGATTTCACCATATCTTATAAATCAGGGAAACTAAATGTTGATGGGGATAGTTATTCTTGGACGCTGTAAAGGCGATTGCAAGTCAGCCATGGTTTCTGTACGAATGATTGCCTCTGTGTCAGATGAAACACTGCCAGTCTTTCGGCCTGGGAAATTGAATTTTCAGGCACTGAGGTTAGTAGGGTTGATTGGGTGCTAAAGCAGAGGAAAAATCCTGCACTTGCTAGACTGAGTACTTTAATGTTCGCGACTTTTTCCCAAAGGGGAGAATCATACCTTAGGGAACGTGAGCGCATTTCTTTGTATGTCTTTATAAAGGGGTAGATCGCCTCGAAAATTTGACAATTTTGTTTTGTCCACACGGTTTAAATTACTTCCTTGTCCCATAAGATATCTTATAAAATATATAAGATATCTTATAAAATATATAAGATATCTTATAAAATATATAAGATATCTTATAAAGTATATAAGATAGCTTATATATATATAACATATAAGATATATTATATACCATAAAGATATCTCATAAAGCATATACGATATCTCATAAAGTATATAAGATATCTCATATAAAAATCAAATAAGATACCTTATAACTCATATAGTATTTGAGATATCTTATTTAATTTTCTATATAAGATATCTTATATCGTATATAAGATATCTTAATTAATATATAAGATATCTTATATAATTGAAATATCGTTGCTATATAAGATATATATATATATAGAATGAGATTTCGTAGCATTTAAAACCAGAAACTATTTTTTCCCTCGAGCATCATTCGGAGCACTTCGGGACACATTTCTCCAATTACTGGTGGCCATTTTCTCGCTTCGAGCTCCCCAATGCCGCCTCATCAGCGCCCCCTAAGTCAGAGGTACGCACCTCCTGCGCACCCCGATTCCGTTAACCTTCTCCACGGTGTTTTAGAATCGTTCGCAATGACAGAGATGGCACTAAAGAGAGAATCAACCGCTATTTGGTTGCATTCAACGATGCATTGAAAACACAGAAGCAGTTAATTCCCATCACTCTAGTTGTCACTTCGAACATGGCGACAATAAATATATTAGCTATAATAGTGACCTATCTATACATGCATACTTTTGTCTAGTTCAACCAAACGCTTGATACTGGCGTAGCATGCGAAGCCAACAAGAGTCTGGCTGAACGAGTAATAGTAAAGGTATTCATATAAATGTACTTGACAGCTCTCTATGACTTCCGGGAAAGGAGACTTCATTTCTGGGCCTTTGCTGAAATCTCGTTCCTTTATAAGATATCTTATATAGCAACGAGATTTCAATTATATAAGATATCATGTTATATAAAGATATCTTATATAGATAACTTAAATGAGATATCTTATATACGATATAAGATATCTTATATATAATTAATTTAAAAAAATATGAGATATCTCATATATCACATAAGATATCTTATATAATATATAAGATATCTTATATATTAAATAAGATATCTTATATATTATATGAGATATCTCATATACTATACAAGATATCTTATATTTCAATCAAGATATCTTATAGGCCTATATAGAAGCCAGCGAAATTAAGGATCGACTTTGCTCTTTGAATAAATGTCATGTTGGCCTTGCCCATAATAAAATGCTTAAAGTTGTTTTAAAATTTTCTTGTTTTAAAAGACCACCGGTTATTTAAAATTTTGGTAAAAAATGATAAAAATCTTCCTCAATATACGGTTTTTGTCAGGCGTATGGGAATCTTCATAAGAGTTAAATGGCGCTTACTTGTAGTAACCCAGATTGAGGAACAGGCACTACTCTTATCCACGCAGGAAATCTTGCTTATATTTAATTTTGGTGGTCACCTCATCTTAGGCCATCGATGTATAATTTTCTGGATGTTATTAAATGGTTTTTAAAGGGACATATTCAGTCGAAAGAAAACATTGTACATAATATCTGAAAAAAAAAAACCAATTCTAATGGAAATTAGATCAGGTCGGTTATACTGTGATATGCCCTGAAAAGCCCGATGGTTGTGACATGTGTACTATGTGTAGATGTTCAAACTCGGCTCGCTGTCCGCTATTACAGCATTGTTGTCGAAATTTTTTGTATGCCTGAGTGACCCTGTCCCTTGCTCGTAGAGTAATGCAACATTTGTCTAGAACTTCTCAAATCTCTTCTGACCAGTAGTGTGTCTACCTTATTAGTGGCGAATTGTCTTTGCCAAAAAATCATTTTAATACCTTCTCAGGGGTTATGTAGCTATATTTGTTTAACGTGCGTTACTTTTGGCTCGGGTATGGGTACAGCGTCCATATTGGTGCCTGTTAATCGTATTGATCAACGAATTGATATTACAACGATATATTAATTAAAATATTAAACAATGACGTGGAATATTGTCAATATTTAATGTATATAATGTTTCATAAGAAATGTAGAACAATACATTTATGCCATATTTTGCTTCTTGGTTAATGTAAAAAGAATTAGCCTGAGTGAATTGTCCCTTTAGAAACCATTTTATTTTGATTCCGGAAAAGTAGTGGTGACCTTTAAAGAAGACAAATTCTTTGGTTTGAGAATTACATTTCACATGTAATATGTTGATAATGTTTGCATTGTATCTGTCGATCTGATGTTGATTTCCACGATGATTTTGAAATGTAATTGTTGTGATGGGTATTAGACAATCATTCAATAGGTACTCAAATGCTGGATTTGTTGACAATTTCGAGAGGCCCAATGGCCTTAATATTCCAGCTGTTATGCTTGTATTGGAACAATTCCTCTAAGAATAAAACATAACGTTAATAGTAGAAATAGAAATCCAATCCCTATATTTACACTCACACGACTTATTAATAAGATGTATATAAGAAATATTTATAAACCAAATAATACAATTTTTCATCTATATTCTGGGTCATGTTCGATCATTATATAAGGGCGCAGCGGGCACGAAGTGCGAAGCACTTTCATAGGTAACAAACACACGAAAATATAATGAAAAACCACAATCTTCAACAGTTTGCGGCCGCCATAATTTTTCATACATATGGGAGGTTGTGCGTTGCTCCGGTACTGCTCTCTCCCACCCAGTAAATATATGTATATTTAACTAATGCAAATGTATAACAGGAGTAAATTAAAACATTTTTTATTATTTTTTTAGATAAGAATAATAACACTTTGAAAAATTAAAAGCTATAGAAATGAAGTCAAAATATCCACAAAGGCGAAGATGAGCACAAGGAATTCAATGAGTGGTCCGATAGCGTACCAACAAATATGACCATACTTACAGAAAAGATGGTGCGTAGACGTCACAGAAAGTATACTGTCCTGGTCCTCAAAGGTACAAACACAATATGGCGACTAATAAAGGAACAATAACAGATACTACAGCCCCTCGCAACACAATCGATAACTGTGGCAAAATTATACACATTTCATAACTTGCAAAATCTAATTTTAAAATGGTTGTCTTTATGTTTAGAGAGGTTTAAACGACATTTAAATTTTTATATTAAAAATTGATTTAATATTGCTAGAAATAAATATCTGATTCTGAAATATTAGTGTTGAAGCCAGCATTGTCGAAGGCGGTTGCCGGGGTCCCGTCTACATCATAGGACTAACCCTTTTTTTGTATCACACGAAGAAATCCATGGTGTGAAAAATTAATTAATAGATAACAGATTATGAATTGTTTCCATATTTCTGTTATACATGAAAAAGCTGCACACATAAAATAAACATAACGAAAGTGATTGAGACCATATCTAGGCCAGACCACGTCCTGCTCGTTTTAATGGGCTGGTTCGCTCGTTCTGGTAGTTCAACGCAGGGTCAACAGCTTATGTGTTGAGTGGAATAAATCATATCAAAATCTACCAACACTTTAATCTCCATAAAGGGACTTGTTTATAGCTATATAATTATGGTAATTAATAAGAAAGCATTTTTGTTTTTAAAGTGAAAGCACTTGTATCGTAACAAAAATGTACCGAATAGATAAATTAACCACCAGTAGATTTAAAAATTAATTGAAATTTAGAATCTCTGTATAACACTGTACCGCGTATGGCGTCCGATCTCAGAGTGAAAAATAAAATGGTGAAATCTTTCAGTTTTAATGCTGCAGATTTCATTTTATAATATTTCATTTTCAGCCGCTTTTATCCCCATAGACTGCTATGTTAAGTCTCAAATTGAAGTGATATTACTTTTAGATAATTTGAATACATATTAGGTAGATTTCATTTAAATTTATATAAATTACAGATCTGTAGTACTGTATGCCGACCAGGATACATGTACATTTGCGCACGGCTTCGAGCAGAATCCTAAATACTCAAGTTTTGTTTTAAAATATGATAAAATTGAACCTACAAACTGACTCATCTGTATGTTATAAAACTAAATCCCAAAATTGATGCCAAAAACAACTAACCAGAATACATAATTTTATGACACTGAAAATGGACGAAATTCGGGTTCTCGGCTGTAGGCCTACTGTAATGGCTGCCGTGGGCTTGGGGTAATCTACGAAAGCAAATGTTTAATTTTCCACTAATCATACATCGTAAGGCATTTTATCAAGTAACACTTCGAAAACAGTAATTGCTTATAATTATATTTTGGGGGACTTTGAATTTAATTTGTAATTTCAAGTTGATATTTCATTGCAATATATCTGTCAATGTTTATACGTAATGGCAGAGATTTAAATAGTATTTAAATCTCTGGTAATGGCCACCGTGTTTTCTCGTAGCGGTCGAAAATGGAGTATAAACAGAGTAAAATATATGAATACCATATGTTTTAAATTAGTATATTATTGTAAAATATTTTTATTTACACTTTTTGAAAATAAAATAACGCAATAGTTCTCGGATTGTCGTACTATATTATTACAATAAAATGTAAACAAACATCGCAAGCGGCTGTGTTCCCACTATTTTTTTGTGTAGATATACAGAGTTGTACCTTTGAGCGCCCAGATGTACCTTTGTGTGACGTCATCGCCATCTTTTCTGAAATCTCCTATGGCGCGAAATCATAGGATTCGCATACGCGGCACTCCAGGCCTTGAATGGACACAGAGAAATCCGAATCTTTTCTTTGAGTTTATGCTTGAGAATTATTACATTATTTAATTATATAGTTTAAAGTATGTCCTTTTATTTCTAAATTATGTCTTCTACGTGAAATAGAAAATAACATAAACAAATTAAATAGAGCTTCGCTCTTCCTATGCCGTGCATGATTCATATTAAAACATCTGGCTGCGCCCTTTAAGGCCTTGCCTTCAGTCATATTATACATACATTATGTATTATGTAATGTTTGGTGCAGAAACATATTAGACATGTATGTTTCTGGTTTGTGGTTTACACAAAAAAAAGTGAAATGCTACATGTACATGTACGTGTAGGGCCTATAATATAAATTATGTAGGAAATCTTGATTTTAAATTAGGTCATTGATTTATATTCGCTAATGTTGTGATCGTTTTTTAAGAACTTTTTTTTTAGTTTCGGAAAGATGAGCCTTTAGGCCTAATGACTAGGCCTATTTTGTACCCAAATCCTGCCCGATTCTGTCCTATCATTCCCGATCCTGTATTTATGGCAACGATTCAAGATGGCCGACGCCAATCCAGAAACGTTTAACTTCAAAATATGTATGACAGTTGAATACGGTCGTGAAAACATACGTAAGGCTCTTATATTTGATTTAAATTATAATTACATAGCACATGCTTCGACTCAGAGTTCATAAAAAACCGCATAGAGTATCCAATAGGCCAGATGTTGAGGTCAGGCAATGCAGGACAATGGGAACACGACTGGCTAATGCAATTTCACCCCGACAAGTGCAACGTCATCTCCACTACCACCCAAACGCAACAAAATCCACCACAACTACACTCTCCATAACCACTCACTTGAACACGTCAAACACAGTAAATACTTAGGCATCACACTGCAAAACAACCTCCAATGGGACAAACACATAAACAACATCACCGCAAATGCAAACAGAACACTAGGTTTTCCTAAAACGAAACCTCACAATCAATTCACCACACATTAAAGAACACGCATATAAAGCACTTGTTAGACCCAAACTTGAGTACTGCTCCTCTATCTGGGACCCACACAATAACTGGCCAAAATACAACATATAGAAAAAACTCATACGCAGAGCAGTCAAGATATGTACCAAAAACAGTACATAAACACTACTTCAGTCCTCCGACATGTTAGACACAACTCCAATGGCCCAACTCTAACAAACACCGGAGCCGTACTACAATCACGACCTCGATCCCTCCCTATACAAAAATCACACACCATTCTCGTTGCCATCAACCCAGAACAATACCTAACATCACTGTAAGAAAACAACCCGCACTAGACACACCAGCACCTCCTATGGCATCACAGACACAACCATCGCCGCCACAAAGAGATACATTTAAGTACTTACTCCTTTTTCCCACACAGCGAACCATCACATACTGGGAATCTCCATCTCCCTCCCGTGGCAACAGTACAAAACACCTACAGCTGGAGGGCTTCAAGGCAAACATAAACAACGTAGCCCTTGAAGCCCCCACTCACAAATAAACACCTCATTTTTTTTATCATGATTTTAACCTATCTACATTTTATCTATTCCAGCACAAAAAAAAAAAAAAAAAAAAAAAAAAAAGCACTGTATATAAACCCCTTCCCCCACGCCACTGAGCCAATCACTCACCCAAAATCGTCACTATTGACGGCTGGTGACTCACCCAAAAGAAGAAGAAGAAGAAGGCCAGGGGGAAACAGTGAAATGGACGATAGATTAATTGATGATAACGTTAAATATTTCTAGACCTAACGTCAGCGAACGATAAATGATCACTTATACTTCTACTGTCTGCTTCTCCATGGAGTATAATAGCAATGGGAAAATATACATTTTTAATGGCCCAACATGTCTGCTGTAGACATACATAATAATTACAATGTTTAGATAATAAAATTAGGGCTGTAAATGATGATACAAATGGAATCATGATTTTTACAGTTTGTAAGCAGGTGTCTGATTTCTGGTTTAAGCCTAAGCTTAAATAGCCTGTGACTGTATCAATTGGGAAATATTCTATTTTTTAATTTCTTTATTAAGCGTTATATTAGCATAGGAATATTACACCATTTCTAAAAATATTTTATTTGTTATGGTTTCTGGCTAAATTTATAATACCGTTGGAGAGTTAAAACGTTGTACGTTCCCACAAAAAGTAAGTATTAAAGATAATCAACTGCCATACAGGGGCATAAGCAGGGCCTGCATTAATAACAATATTGCTTTCGTTCGCCTTCATTTGAACGAATCCACCATAGAAGTTTAGCGAATGAATTGACGAACAAAATTTCCGGAAAAGTTCATAACCTGATCACAAAGCGAATTGAGGAAAGAATGGTCACTCGCGCAGTAAACGATAAGTCCCACAGTAGGATGTTACTGGTCGAACAACGTCACAATCTCGAAAATCTTTGTGATTTATGTTAGATTTTATAAAAGTGGGACCCACTTTCAATGCAAATAAAAAGGCTGATTAAACCTTATTATTCAATATTTATACTAGCTTGGTAACAAATATTACGATTTGCAATAAGGTGTGTGGACATCGGTAGCACCAATAACCATTCATAACTAGTAATAATCATAATACAGTGCTAAATAATGTTATCACAAATTAACACACGCGGCGGCACCGTGGCGATCGGATTCGAATCTTCATTTATAACCATGTGCACGATGTGCTCCACCTATGATGTCATCAAATTGATGATTTTCCTCTTCTCGCCAAATTTTGCTAGAAATTCATCATCTTCAGGTTAGAAAAGGCTTGAAATAGATTTGGCCGCCACCTTGGAGCAACTTTATATTTTGCATGGATATGCGTAAATACTCGATTCACAACATGTGAAAATCTCTTTCTGCCCCACGCAGGCGGCCACATTCATTTTTAGAGAAAACCACTTAAAAAGTATGATTTTCAAGGATTTTTGTGAAAAATGGCGGGAAACTGCATGTTGATGACGTCAAAGTGAACATAATTGGCACATGCGGGATATTTTCGGGATGTAATGTGTTAGCAATTTATGTATTCAACTGTTATATGGCAAAATATGTTGTTCTTTACTGGAGACTTAATTTTGGGGCCATATTCGAGTCTTAACGTACCTTCTCCTTTTTCAACGTTATCGTCTACTGTTATGTAAAATCTTACATACTAAAATGAAACTATTCATCACTTGGAAGAAGAAAATAAATGATGCAAAGAAGTAAAAAAGATTATGGCAACAAGTTATGACAATCACTAAGCAAACATATGTGATAGGTGACTGAGCATTGGTAATTAGATGAATATAGTGTAAAATAATTTTATTTTTTAATCAAAGTCATATTTTGTCTACTTAGCATTGTTTTCAATTTCTTTTGAATTTATGAAGTCATAGACAAAAAAATTGATATGCCTTAATTTCATAATCATGGTCAGAATTCAGTGTTTGGATTGAATGCATATGGCTAGCTATATAGTCTAAACGAATAACTAGAAGCAGAACGAGAACATATGAAAATGTACATAATAAGAAGCTCTATGTTCTGTAACAATTAAGAAAAACATATATTTAAACTGATAAGTAATCACTTATTGATTGATGCTAGATGACTGATAATCAATCTTCAATATCAGAGCGATTCCCAGCACTACTTACCATATACCATCAAGCTAAGAAAAGTTCTCTTTAGCAGTGTGGGGTATATTGATATATTGTAGCTTGTACTTTATTAACGAGGGTTACTGACATCAGAGTCTAAAGCAATGTAAAAGTTAATTGCGTTGTGACTGCATGTTCAACTTGATAGACTGCATGTTCAACTTGATAGTAATTTCCAAAAGAAACATGCATGGAATCAAAGGGTAAACACCGAATCTTGAAATTCTTGTCAAAATAAAGTTTTCACCAAAAATATTTGGACCAAAAATAAAGTAAATTTAAATGTTATAGAAGAAGTTATCCCCCTTTCCAATACATAATCATGTCCCCCAAACGAAGTGGGGGGACATATTGTTTTTGCTCCGTTTCTTATTATTATTATTATTACAAGCTAACCGATACTTACATTATATATATCATTACGAAAGCAAATTGCCTGTTATTTACACGCATTATATATATCATTACGAAAGCAAATTGCCTGTTATTTACACGACTTCGCTCAAAGCGAAGTGCTTCTATGCATGACAACCAAGAAAAGATGCATTCACTAAACGGAATGATTGTGTTCTCCTTTTTACTACCTTGGGAAATATGTAAGCGACGTCATTCCGATGATTGTGACGTCATTGTTTGGCGGGACTGACCGCCGTTTCAGTCACTCCTACTAAAATTGACGTCGCTGGAATGTTCGGGGATCAAGTCATCAAATTTAGAAATGAATCAAACGAAAGAAATTAAACATTTATTTACTGATATCGTAATATTTTCCTCAGTAACAACAAAACCCTGACCACCGCAACAGATTCCCTCCATCACAGATCGTGCTCAAAAATGTCGGAAACGCCCTACCCCCATAAATAAATTAATTGTGAAATGCGAAACAGCTGCAGCTAAAAGCTTAACAATAACATATTGCACAAACACCATTAAATTTCTTACTGTTTTATATATGAGAGAAGAACAAAAGAAGATCCTTGAAAACAAAATAGAAGGAAAATCCAAGATTTAAAAACCGTGTATCCGATCAGAAAAAAAAAAACCCCCAAAAAAAAAAACAATGCAAATGAAGCTTGCGAAGGATGTGTTGTCGGAAGTAATGGCGCAATGCGCATTGTCAACCAGGGTTGGGGTCAATTACATTGGCAATGTAATCTTAAGTAACAAATTACAAAAACATGGTCTCATAAGTCAGTATCCATACAATTACAATTTCTCAGTTTTTGTAAAGGTAATTTAAAAACAAATTACATTCAAAATGTAAATGATTACAATAACACATATACATTTTACCTAAGTATATTAATTATTGTTAAACGATTCCCTTATCAATTTTACATAAGGATACATAGTCTATATGTTCATAATCCAGTAAATTCTGAACAGAACACCAGTGCACACCTTCACATTACAACCAACAAGTTAACAATTGGATTACTGGTAGGGGGTATTAGTGTTACTTATACAATTTTTTATAATTGACCTAGCCATAACATATGTGGCAAAATGTGTCAACTTTTAGGGTACCCAGGGTAATTTCATGTTTTTTGAATTGCATTTTATTCATCATCAGCTTGAAATTTATCATCAGACTGTCTAGATTTAAGTTGTGATCGGAATACTTTGGCAGCAGCACTAAACAATCTCTCTACTGGAGCAGAAGTGGCTGGTATAGCTATAAAATGCTTGCTAGCTAAAAAATAGACGAATTTGGATATCAGCAAGGATTATCTTTCCAGAACTTTAATGGGCCACAACATCTCTCATTAAAGCATTGGATTTAAGACCTGAGTTGTGTCTCTTTCGTGAGGGTGTAATGGGAAGAAAACTGAAAAAGACTCTGTATATTAATTTTCTTGGGCAGGGGGCGGTGAAGACTAATATTGAGCTATCATCCATACTTTTGCCTTCATTAGATATGCTAATTAGTGATCAACAGATGTTATATAAGCAAGACCTTTGTGAGTTGTAATCACAGGCTATGTGTTCACACCTCACACCTGTATAGTGCCTGAGGGGTAAACTACAGGTAAAACAGGTACAAGTGTAGTGTATACTATGGTCACTTGCCTCACATAATGTTAATTAATTAGTTTACAATTATGCTATATTAGCCAAATTTATGTCATTAATTAATTCTTGGTATTAGAACATTAGGAAATATGTAAACTAAACTGGTTATAGGACAAATTGTGGTAAACGACTCCGGTCTTCAAGACAACAGATATATGCGTAGGATTCCTACCGTATGTATAACAATACATCTAGCTCCGGAACCATATTTGACGTTACTAATGAACTTATATACAACGAGAGAAACGTTATCCAAATTTCGCTGTGGGAACTTGAAACTTAAAGTAGAGTCGGGACGTTATTCTCATACTGTTTTACCCTTTATCGGAGCGTGATATATGTACTTTGTTGTGTGCTATTCAGGGTCTATATACAGATGAGACTCATTTCTGATAGATAGTAGACTTTAAACTCAGAGTATGAAACTTTGTCATCTATACCAAAAAAGCATCATTTTATTTACCAAACTTCACAAAACCTGATTCTTCTCCATTAATTTACAATTTCTTATGCAGGAATAAACGAACCTGTCAATCCACAGTTAAGCGGCCACATTATCATTAACATGTACTATCGAAGAATTATGTTTTGATTTTGTTTAATTTTAATATTGTACTAGTACATCGCTTTTAAGGAATCCCAAACTTTATAATGATTACTGATACAGGTATCTGCCTTACCGATATACGATAGAACAGGCACCATTTTACGATCGTTGACGAAATTTTTTAACTGGATAATTGGATACTTTTATAAATACTATATAATACTTCTTTTAAGTGTCTCGTAAAGTACAGATTCTGGTCCTGGGCATTTTTTATTCTAATTGGTAAATTAAATTATCATGGCTGTTTATTATTACCCTGTTGTAAAAATGGTGGTGACCACTCTAATTAAATAAAATTTTGATATTTGTTATTGTATTGTATTGTATTATGTAATTGAAAAGTAATTGAAATGTAATTGTTAATTACACATTTTTAGAATGTAATGAATACAATTACAATTACATGTAATTGAAATATTTCTTAATTACAAATTACTTTCAATTACTTGAAAAAATGTAATTAATTGCAATTAATTACAATTACATTTTTAATTACCCCAACCCTGATTGTCACGCACTAAAAGTAAACAAAATGGCTGAACGAAAGTGTGTGCGATGAAAAAAATATATCAGAATCGGCAACAAAACGGAGGAAATTATAATGGATTCGGTAGCACCCTAGGATATCTATGGGAATTAAATTCAGAGATGGCATGTAGCAATAGAAGAAACAGAAGCCACATCTCAAGCGGAACTTGCGTCGGGATCTGTTGGGACTCGTGTAACGGCATTGCACGTGGTGAGTTAAATTTCAACACATATGCCAGCGCACAAACAGCCGCAGACTAGCTACGTGTATATTTGGTGTACAAAGTTAGCGAGCGTATGATATGATATGTATAAGACAGTCCCTCTCACTTCGATTTTTTGTTGTTGTTTTTTAACTAAACATGCCGTGGCAAGACTGTCACTTCTATCTGACATTTTGTTGCACGCTTTCCGTTTGTTGCTGCGGCCTCGTTTTTGAAAAAATACGTCATGTTCTATGTAAAGCTTGACTTCGCTCTATTTTTAGAGGAGTATTTTCCTGGTCAAGCTAGGCAACTGACCACCCATATTGTTCGCTGTATGCATTGAAAATGATCTGAAGATTATATCTATGTATAGGATAAATTTCAATTTCGTAGTCTTTATATTTCATTGGGCGAAACCTACCTTTAATGCTGAAAGTGCATTGTTTCTTGATATTGTTCCGTGATAATTTGCGTGCCCCTGTGTTTTAATTGATTATAATTACCAACTAACCGATACTTACATTATATATATCATTGGCTTCTTAGGTGAAATATGTGTTCTCGTTTAAATATCACATACAGTGTATATAACAATAATGACAATAAAAAAGCTAACCTAATTTTATAACAGATATGTATAATTCATTTTTCACAAAAAAATAATGCGGGTAGCCACTTGAAATATCATGATACACACGTGCATATCAAAAGGTCTCCAATACTTTTAAATGACATACGTATCAAATTACTAGTAAACGTTTCTGTCATAATTTGCGTGCCCCTGTGTTTTTAGCTGAGGTGACCAAGATGGCATTTTACGGATTCGGAATAGCAGTTGAAGCTGCTTGTTTTACACATGTTCATAGAAATTTAACTGTCAAAAACAGATATATCTAGATTTAATATCCCATGAAAAGTTACATAATATAAGACCACGATCGAGAGCATCGTGGGTAGCGTTAGGCCAAGGACGTCTCCTTGTAGGCGGTGTATGGGATTTGCAAATTATTTAGTCTAGATGAAATAAATGGTTATTCTAGGTACTGGTGTATGTAAATAATGAATGTACTTGCAATATTTCCAACGTTGGAATTTTTATTTTGATATAATTAATATTAATGCCGCCACCGTTTGTGCGATGAGATGAGGAGTTGTTGCTGAGTCATCTTGGTTTTCACTGTCGACACCAAAATAAAACTTGTATTGTAAGATAGTGAACATGTATTATGTTTATCCTGCAATTTTTTCATTATATATACAGAAGATGGTATTCAAAACGAAAGCAAATTGCCTGTTATTTACACGACTTCGCTCAAAGCGAAGTGCTTCTATGATAACCTGAAAAGATGCATTCACTAAACAGAATGATTGTGTTCTCCTTTTTACTACCTTGGGAAATATGTAAGCGACGTCATTCCGATGATTGTGACGTCATTGTTTGGCGGGACTGACCGCCGTTTCAGTCACTCCTACTAAAATTGACGTCGCTGGAATGTTCGGGATCAAGTCATCAAATTTAGAAATTGAATCAAACGAAAGAAATTAAACATTTATTTACTGATATCGTAATATTTTCCTATTACAACTATTACAGGAATTTCTTATTATCCGGTATCGAGTTCTGTGCCCAACTTATGTCGATATTAGTGCTGAAAGTGCATTGCTTCTTGATATTGTTCCGCTTGTTTTTTTTACTTTAAATTCGTAAAATGAACTTAACCGGCGAAGGGCGTCAGAATGCTTGTTTTCAACAGGAATTTGAAATATCTGGTCTGGATATTTTTTTTACAACACTTTGAACTAAATTACCCAATTTTGCGTCACGGAGGAGTTCCTTACCTTTCTCTATATATTAGTCTATAGTGGGTCTTTGACTTATCAGCGTGCTAAATACCTATGTATGCAATGAGAAATTGTACAATACAATCTTTTTTAGATTATATCTTTCTACTGCGTATGCATCGTAAAATTCTACTAAGTTGCATGAAAAATCACGATAACTGCAGGTACAGGTAGGCCTAACGTTATACAATGCACAGTCGATGTCGGGAACAGATCCGATTTGATGCATTCAACTCAAATATAAAAAAAAAAATGAATGCTATTGCCGAAACCTTTTGGACTAGAGATAGTCTTAAGTCTTCAAAGATCGCTTTCTTAATGAATAAAGAAAAAAAACCACGAAAAAATCACGATAGCTGCTCGCAAAACAATGGTACCGCGGTTTCATCGATTTTCGACGGTGAAAGACCAAAATAGATTTTTTTACACACACAATGTCAAACATATTCAATTCAAATAATTAATTATATGTTTCAGAAGCATGTTAATGATGTTTTTGTGCAATATTTCATGAATTTCATCTACTAAACGAAGCATTGTATCCACAAACGCTGTAAGATTTACATTGTAGCTTACGTAGGCCTACTGTTTCTTTTTGTCAAAGTGACGTTTATAATAATGAAATGTTTTCAAAGATATAAAGTAACACTATTTATTTTAAATATGTTAAGCTATATATAAATGAGTGCAAATAGCCACCATAATTACCACAAATAGAAATGCTTATTCAATCCTTTAAAAAGTCAGCGGGGAATTGCAAGGGTCCGAATCACCCGGGCTCATAGAGGACCTTAAAAAGTGACGTCATTGGAATGTTCGGGATCAAATCGTCAAATTATTAGAAATGGTAATCAGAATAAAGAAATTAATCATTTAGAAGCTCACCTGGCCCGAAAGGGTCCGGTGAAGCTTATGTCATGGCGCGGCGGTCCGTCGTCCCGTCCGTCCGTCGTCCGTCCGTCGTCCGTCCGTCCGTCTGTCCGTCAACATTTCCTTTAAATCGGCTACTAGTCATAGAGTTCTTGCATGGATTGTAACCAAATTTGGCCACAAAACATCCTTGGGGGAAGGGGAACAGAACTTGTATAAATTTTGGCTCTGACACCCCGGGGGCAGGAGGGGCGGGGCCCAAATAGGGGAAATATAGGTAAATCCTTTAAATCGCTACTTGTCATAGAGTTCTGAATGGAATGTAACAAAATTGGCCACAAAACATCATTGGGGGGAAGGGGAACAGAACTTGTATAAATTTTGGCTCTGACCCTCCCCCTGGGGGCAGGATGGGCGGGGCCCAATAGGGGAAATAGAGGTAAATCCTTTAAAATCGCTACTTGTCATAGACTTCTACATGGATTGTAACCAAATTTGGCCACAAACATCCTTGGGGGAAGGGGAAACAGAACTTGTATAAATTTTGGCTCTGACCCCCCGGGGGCAGGAGGGGCGGGGCCCAATAGGGGAAATAGAGGTAAATCCTTTAAATCGCTACTTGTCATAGAGTTCTACATGGATTGTAACTAAATTTTGCCACAAACATCCTTGGGGGAAGGGAAACAGAACTTGTATAAATTTTGGCTCTGGACCCCCCGGGGGCAGGAGGGGCGGGGCCCAATAGGGAAAATAGAGGTAAATCCTTTAAATCGCTACTTGTCATAGAGTTCTACATGGATTGTAACCAAATTTGGCTACAAACATCTTGGGGGAAGGGGAACAGAACTTGTATAAATATTTGCTCTGACCCCCTGGGGGCAGGAGGGGCGGGGCCCAATAGGGGAAATATAGGTAAAATCCTTTAAATCGCTACTTGTCATAGAGTTCTGAATGGAATGTAAACAAAATTTGGCCACAAAACATCCTTGGGGGAAGGGAACAGAACTTGTATAAATTTTGGCTCTGACCCCCGGGGGCAGGAGGGGCGGGGGGCCCAATAGGGGAAATAGAGGTAAATCCTTTAAATCGCTACTAAGTCATAGAGTTCTACTTGGATTGTAACTAAAATTTTGCCACAAACATCCTTGGGGGTAAGGAGAACAGAACTTTGTATAAATTTTGGCTCTGACCCCCCCCGGGGGCAGGAGGGGCAGGGGCCCAATAGGGCGAAATAGAGGTAAATCCTATAAATTGCTACTAGTCGTTAGAGTTCTGCATGGATTGCATAACCAAATTTGGCCAGAAAACCATCCTTGGGGGGAAGGGGAACAGAACTTGTATAAATTTTGGCTCTGGCCCCCCCGGGCTGGAGGGGTAGGGCCCAATAGGGGAAATAGAGGTAAATCCTTTAATTCGCTACTAGTCATAGAGTTCTGCATGGAATGTAACCAAATTTGGCCAGGAAATATCCTTGGGAGAATAAGAACTGAGTTTGTTTAAATTTTGGCTCTGGTCCCCGGGGCAGGAGGGGCGGGGCCCAATAGGGGAATTATAGGTAAATTTATAAAAATTGCTACTTAATTGTCCTAGAGTTTTGTATGGATTGTAACTAAATTTGGCCACAAACATCCTTGGGGGTAGGAGAAACAGAACTTGTATAAATTTTGGCTCTGACCCCCCGGGGCAGGGGGGGGCGGGGCCCAAATAGGGGAAATAGAGGTAAATCCTTTAAAATCGCTACTTGTCATAGACTTCTACATGGATTGTAACCAAATTTGGCCACAAACATCCTTGGGGGAAGGGGAACAGAACTTGTATAAATTTTGGCTCTGACCCCCGGGGGCAGGAGGGGGGCGGGGCCCAATAGGGGGAAATAGAGGTAAATCCTTTAAATCGCTACTTGTCATAGAGTTCTACATGGATTGTAACTAAATTTTGCCACAAACATCCTTGGGGGAAGGGGAACAGAACTTGTATAAATTTTGGCTCTGGACCCCCGGGGGCAGGAGGGGCGGGGCCCAAATAGGGAAATAGAGGTAAATCCTTAAATCGCTACTTGTCATAGAGTTCTACATGGATTGTAAACCAAAATTGGCTACAAACATCCTTGGGGGAAGGGGAACAGAACTTGTATAAATATTTGCTCTGACCCCCTGGGGGCAGGAGGGGCGGGGCCCCAATAGGGGAAATATAGGTAAATTCCTTTAAATCGCTACTTGTCATAGAGTTCTGAATGGAATGTAACAAAATTTGGCCACAAAACATCCTTGGGGGAAGGGGAACAGAACTTGTATAAATTTTGGCTCTGACCCCCCGGGGGCAGGAGGGGGCGGGGCCCAATAGGGGAAATAGAGGTAAATCCTTTAAATCGCTACTAGTCATAGAGTTCTACTTGGATTGTAACTAAATTTGTGCCACAAACATCCTTGGGGAAGGAGAACAGAACTTGTATAAATTTTGGCTCTGACCCCCCCCGGGGCAGGAGGGGCGGGGCCCAATAGGGGAAATAGAGGTAAATCCTATAAATTGCTACTAGTCGTAGAGTTCTGCATGGATTGTAACCAAATTTGGCCAGAAACATCCTTGGGGGGAAGGGGAACAGAAACTTGTATAAATTTTGGCTCTGGCCCCCCCGGGGCTGGAGGGGTAGGGCCCAATAGGGGAAATAGAGGTAAATCCTTTTAATTCGCTACTAGTCATAGAGTTCTGCATGGAATAGTAAACCAAATTTGGCCAGAAATATCCTTGGGAGAATAAGAACTGAGTTTGTTTAAATTTTGGCTCTGGTCCCCTGGGGCAGGAGGGCGGGGCCCAATAGGGGAATTATAGGTAAATTCTATAAATTGCTACTTAATTGTCCCTAGAGTTTTGTATGGATTGTAACTAAATTTGGCCACAAACATCCTTGGGGGTAGGAGAACAGAACTTGTATAAATTTTGGCTCTGACCCTCAGGGGGCAGAGGGGCGGGGGCCCAATAGGGGAAAAAGAGGTAAATTCTATCAATCACTACTTGTCCTAGAGTTCTGCATGGATTGTAACCAAATTTGGCCACAAACATCCTTGGGGAAAGAGGAACAGAACTTGTATAAATTTTGGCTCTGAATCCCCTGGGGGTAGGAGAGGTGGGGCCCAATAGGGGAAATAGAGGTAAATCCTTTAAATCGCTACTTCTCATAGAGTTTCTGCATGGATTGTAACCAAATTTGGCCAGAAACATCCTTTGTGGAAGGGGAACAGAACTTGTATAAATTTTGGCTCTGACCCCCAGGGGGCAGGAGGGGTGGGGCCCAATAGGGGATTTAGAGGTCAATATTAAAATTCCTTTAGAAAAGAAACAATGAACCTGTATTCAGAAAATTATTTGGCATTACAAACCAGGTGAGCGATACAGGCCCTCTGGGCCTCTTGTTTACTCACATCGCAATATTTTCATATCGCAAACTGTTACAGGAAATTCTTATTACCAGGTATCGAGTTCTATGCCTGATTAATCTCGATATTAGTGCTGAAAATATCTGGTTTATTGATATTGTTCCGTTACTTTTGTTGAGTTTGAATTCGCAAATTCGAAGGGCGTCAGAACGCTTGATTTCAACCGGAATCAACACCGGAGTGATAAAGACCTTCCAAGTGAATTTTTGCATCGGGGGAACAGGAACATAAAAAGTTGATTTTCTCAAAAAGTAAGAAAAATAAAATACATTAATTTTGCTGGAACACTAAAAAAATCATTCTGATTTCGGAACAGTTGGAATCATGAAGATACCTCTAACAGTATTTTTATTATTATTAGTATATATTATGTGAGTAATTATTTTTATTCTTATTTCTTCTGGTTTCTTCCGCCGCGCGGGTTTCAGCAGCTTTTTCTCAGAAACTACTGGGCCGATTATTACGAAACTTCACATACATATTCATTAGGGTGTGGGATTGTGCATCTAGGTTTTTTTTTTCCAAACCGGAAGTCCAAGATGGCCACCAGGGCCCATTTCGTGTTTTTCAGGTTTCAGTCTCCAATCTCGATGAAAATTGGTCTATGTGAGTTTTAAGGGATGGCGAACATCAAGAAAACATTTTCCTGAAGATTTTTGGTATTCCAAGATGGCTGCTGGCCTACTTCCTGTTTACAGGTTTCGGACATCTATCTCAATGAAAATTGGTATATAGGGGTTTTAAGGGATGGCGAACATTATGCAAACATTTTCGTTCAGATTTTAGTATTCCAAGATGGCCGCTGGCCCACTTCCTGTTTTCAGGTTTCGGTCTTCTATCTCAATGAAAATTGGTATATAGGGGTTTTAAGGGATGGCGAACAACATGCAAAGGTTTTCGTAAAGATTTTGCTATTCCAAGATGGCCGCTGGCTCATTTCCTGTTCTTCAGGTTTCGATCTCCGATCTCAATGAAAATTGGTCTACAGGGGCTTTTAAGGGATGGCGAACAACATAAAAACATTTTCGTAAAGATTTTTGGTATTCCAAGATGGCCGCTGGGCTAACTTCCTGTTTTTAGCTGCCCTTTCACACCTGGCCCAAAGGGCCTGTGAGCTTATGTCATGGCGCGGCGTCCGTCCGTCCGTCCGTCCGTCCGTCCGTCCGTCCGTCCGTCCGTCCGTCAACATTTAACTTAAATCGCTACTTGTCATAGAGTTCCGCATGGATTGTAACCAAATTTGGCCACAAACATCCTATGGGGAAGGGGAACAGAGCTTGTATAAATTTTGGCTTTGACCCCCCGGGGGCAGGAGGGGTGGGGCCCATTAGGGGAAATAGAGGTAAATCCTATAAATCGCTACTTGTCCTAGAGTTCTACATGGATTGTAACCAAATTTGGCCACAAACATCCTTGGGTGAAGGGGAACAGAACTTGTATAAATTTTGGCTCTGACCCCCCGGGGGCAGGAGGGGCGGGGCCCAATAGGGGAAATAGAGGTAAATCCTATAAATCGCTACTTGTCCTAGAGTTCTGCATGGATTGTAACCAAATTTGGCCACAAATATCCTTGGGGGAAGGGGAACAGAACTTGTATAACTTTTGGCTCTGACCCCCCGGGGCAAGGAAGGGCGGGGTCCAATAGGGGAAATAGAGGTAAATCCTATAAATCGCTACTTGTCCTAGAGTTCTGCATGGAATGTAATCAAATTTGGCCACAAACATCCTTGGGGGAAGGGGAACAGAACTTTTATAAATTTCCGCTCTGACCCCACCGGGGCAGGAGTGGCGGGGCCCAATAGGGGAAATAGAGGTAAATCCTATAAATCGCTACTTGTCCTAGAGTTCTGCATGGATTGTAACCAAATTTGGCCACAAACATCCTTGGGGGAAGGGGAACAGAACTTGTATAAATTTTGGCTCTGACCCCGCGGGGGTGGGAGGGGCGGGTCCAATAGGGGAAATAGAGGTAAATCCTATAAATCGCTACTTGTCCCTAGAGTTCTGCATGGAATGTAACCAAATTCGGCCACAAACATCCATGGGGGAAGGGCAACAGAACTTGTATAAATTTTGGCTCTGATCCCCCCGGGGCAGGAGGGGTGGGGCCCAATATGGGAAATAGAGGTAAATCCTATAAATCGTTACTTATCCTAAAGTTCTGCATGGATTGTAACCAAATTTGGCCTCCAACATCCATGGGGGAAGGGGAACAGAACTTGTATAAATTTTGGCTCTGACCCCCAGGGGCAGGAGCGGCGGGGCCCAATAGGGGAAATAGAGGTAAATCCTATAAATCGCTACTTGTCCTAGAGTTCTACATGGATTGTTACCAAATTTGGCCACAAACATCCTTGGGTGAAGGGGAACAGAACTTGTATAAATTTTGGCTCTGACCCCCCGGGGGCAGGAGGGGCGGGGTCCAATAGGGGAAATAGAGGTAAAAATTCAAATTCCTTCAGAAAAGAAACAATGAACCTGTATTCAAAATATGGCTTGACATTACAAACCAGGTGAGCGATACAGGCCCTCTGGGCCTCTTGTTATATTTTGATCTCTGATTTCAATATAAATTAGTATATAGGGGTATTAAGGGATGCTGATCAATATGATAAAAAATTTTAAAAATTGTCGCTGGGCAAACTTCCTGTTTTCAATTTTTCGTCAGCAATTCATTGAAAATTGGTAAATGGGGGGTTTTAACTTCAAATTTTAAGGGATGCCATACAGTCATGATAACTACCAAATCAATTTCTCTGAAAATAGCCTTGTATTACCGTATTTTTGCGCGTATAGTGCACACTTTTTTTCAGATTTGTTGCAATTACGGGTGCGTTTGGGGGACTATGTAATGGTGTCCATTACAATGAGTACTTGTTCTTAATAGCGGTTAAACGGACAATTCAGCCTAAGAGTACATTGAAATTTGCTCATATAATGGAAACAAACCAGTTCTAATGGAAGACAGATTATAGTTGTTTTTTACTGTGATAGCTTAAAAACTCATTCTGGTGAAATGTGTGTGAAACGTTCAGACTTGCTGGCTGTCCACGATTATACACATTTTGGTTGGACGTTTTGTATGCCAAACCCTGGTCCTTTTGAATTTCAGTGGAGTAATGAAACTTTTGTCTACAACTACTAAATCACTCAAACAGTAGTGTATTTATACTTAACCTTATTAGGCACATGCATGCTTCATTTGTCTAAAAATAACAATCCCCATACATCAAATGCTCAGTGGTTATATACACGTACATGTATATTGGAGTTGTTTAACTTATGTGACTTTGGCTCGGGTTATGGATACAGCATACATATTGTACCTGCTTAATTGTATTGCTATACCATTTGAAATTAAACAACTATCAATGTCATGGATTTGTTAATATTATTTGTTACATGTTTCTATAAAGCTAGCTAGGTTTAGGGTGTTTTGAGAAGAATATAGCAATTTATATAAGTAAAAAAGAACCGTGTCCATGTGATGGTTTCCATATACATAAAAAGAAAACACAACTATAAAACAGTTTTTTCCTCCCTAGCGCTTTCTCGGCTCATGCCGGTCTTCAGGGGTTTGATTATTCTTTATTTGTAAAACATGACGTCATATGTATAGAAGATTACGTCATGACATGGTACATAAAGATATTGTGAATGGTTCTGGAAGAAACTAACAAAAACATGAGGACAAAAATAAAAACTAATGTGAAGTTCCTTTGTCCCGTTCTGAATTTAACACAGGTTTCATAAGTTGAATGAAATACATTTTCTTTATTTTCTTTTTTTAAAAGATCTGAATTAGACATTTGATATATTTGATATATTGGTAAAATTTATATATATATTTTATGCACTTGTGAAATAAAAACTAATATAACGAAAAAAAATTATATCGATCTACATATATATATATGACACATCAAAGAAACACAATTTTAACAAAGGATGACAATTTATTGAAAATTTATCGTGCCTTATCCGGGCCTCGAACTCATGATCTACGGCACCCAATTGCCTAGCCAAACATACCTGCGCCTTTTACCACTGCACCACGTCCCCAAAAAAGGACGTTTCAATGATGAAGTGGTAGTCGGTTCGATATGCTGACATGATTACTGTGGAAATTGTCAAATTAGATAATTGTCATCCTTTGTTAAATTGTGTCTCTTTGATATGTCTAATTACTGATACACAATGTATCTTTGTTAATCCAAAGGTTTAATTTGAATTTCCTATTAAAATTTTTTCACTGCACCTAATGTCCTTATGTCTTTTTTTCAGCATCATCGCGGATCCCTTTGAAGCAGCATTGATGTTGATGAGTGAAAATGGCTGTTCCCATCATGGATACAGAATCTTGGTATGTAAAGCTGAATTGCCTATTGGTACTTTTAATTCTTGATCTGATTATGATATTTTGAAAGAATCTTGATGAAACTTTGTATACATGTAAAAGTGCATTTTGTTTATCAGTTCAAAATTCAGTCCATCTCATTAGTTACAAAGTTATTGTCCTTTGTACTTGAATGGTCTTTAGAAACTTCTTGAATTCAAACAATCATGAGACTATATAATCAAGATTTTGACTATGTAATTGTGGTAAGGTTCATTCAGTTCTTATATCAACTAAGATATACTGTTTTTAGGAATGGTACTGAATCACTAGTTATTTAAAGTTATGGAGCGCTAGCGTTGTATTATTTTGAATACGTTGGCATTGGACATAGATAGTTTAGCACACACAGTACAAATATAAATATTGATTGAATCTGGTGTTTTTTGTGTCGCCCTGCAATGCAAAAGGACGACACTTGGGTATCATGTTGGCGTTGTAGTTGGGCTTCCAGGAAACGGTTCTCGTTCGATAACTTAAGTATTTATCGTACGATGTCAACCAAATTTGGTATATTGCTTTATATAAATGAGATCTCGAATGAGTTTGATAATGGTCAAAATCGGTCAATATTTGCAAGAGTTACAGGACTTTAAAATCGTCAAAACAGAGAAAATCAATGGTTTTCCGCTCAATAATTTAAATTTATTGTCCAATTTCAACCAAATTTTATGTATTGTTTTATATCAATGAGATCTCGGATGAGTATGAAAATGATCAAACATCCGTCAATATTTGCAAGAGTTAAGGGACTTTAAAATTGTCAAAACAGATAAATCCATTGTTTACACTCAATAACTTCAGTATTTATTGTCAGATTTCAACCAAATTTGGTTCATGTATCTTGCTTTATATTAATGAGGATCTTAGATGGGTTCAATACAAGGCCAATGCAAAGTCTTATTCAAAAGATAACTGGTACAGCTTTTTAGCCCACCATCATCAGATGGTGGGCTATTCAAATCGCCTTTCGTCCGTGGTCCCTCGTCCGTCCGTCCATCCTTCTCCGTCCGTCCGTCCGTCCGTCCGTTCCGTCCGTCCGTCGGTCCATGCGTCCGTCCGTCCGTTAACAATTCTTGTTACCGCTATTTCTCTAAAAGTACTGAAGGGATCTTTCTCAAATTTCATATGTAGGTTCCCCTAGGACCCTAGTTGTGCATATTGTATTTTGGGACTGATCGGTCAACAAGATGGCCGCCAGACAGCCATCTTGGATTTTGATAGTTAAAATTTGTTACCGCTATTTCTCAGAAAGCACTGAAGGGATCTTTCTCAAATTTCATATGTAGGTTCCCTTAGGACCCTAGTTGTGCATATTGCATTTTGGGACTGATCGGTCAACAAGATGGCCGACCAGCCGCCATCTTGGATTTTGATAGTTAAAGTTTGTTACGGCTAATTCTCAGAAAGTACTGAAGGGATCTTTCTCAAATTTCATATATAGGTTCCCCCTAGGACCCTAGTAGTGCATATTGCATTTTGGGACTGATCGGTCAACAAGATGGCCGCCAGGTAGCCATCTTGGATTTTGATAGTTAAAGTTTGTTACCGCTATTTCTCAGAAAGCACTGAAGGGATCTTTCTCAAATTTCATATGTAGGTTCCCCTAGGACCCTAGTTGTGCATATTGTATTTTGGGACTGATCGGTCAACAAGACGGCCGCCAGGCAGCCATCTTGGATTTTGATAGTTAAAGTTTGTTACCGCTATTTCTCATAAAGTATTGAAGGGATCTTTCTCAAATTTCATATGTAGGTTCCCGTAGGACCCTAGTTGTGCATATTGCATTTTGGGACTGATCGGTCAACAAGATGGCCGACCAGCCGCCATCTTGGATTTTGATAGTTAAAGTTTGTTACCGCTAATTCTCAGAAAGTACTGAAGGGATCTTTCTCAAATTTCATATGTAGGTTCCCCTAGGACCCTAGTTGTGCATATTGTATTTTGGGACTGATCGGTCAACAAGATGGCCGCCAGACAGCCATCTTGGATTTTGATAGTTAAAATTTGTTACCGCTATTTCTCAGAAAGCACTGAAGGGATCTTTCTCAAATTTCATATGTAGGTTCCCCTAGGACCCTAGTTGTGCATATTGCATTTTGGGACTGATCAGTCAACAAGATGGCCGCCAGGTAGCCATCTTGGATTTTGATAGTTAAAGTTTGTTACGCTACTATTTCTCAGAAAGCACTGAAGGGATCTTTCTCAAATTTCATATGTAGGTTCCCCTAGGACCCCAGTTGTGCATATTGCATTTTGGGACTGATCGGTCAACAAGATGGCCGACCGGTGGCCATCTTGGATTTTGATAGTTAAAGTTTGTTACCGCTATTTCTCAGAAAGCACTGAAGGGATCTTTCTCAAATTTCATATGTAGGTTTCCCTAGGACCCCAGTTGTGCATATTGCATTTTGGGACTGATCAGTCAACAAGATGGCCGCCAGGTAGCCATCTTGGATTTTGATAGTTAAAGTTTGTTACCGCTATTTCTCAGAAAGCACTGAAGGGATCTTTCTCAAATTTCATATGTAGGTTCCCCTAGGACCCCAGTTGTGCATATTGCATTTTGGGACTGATCGGTCAACAAAATGGCCAACCGGTAGCCATCTTGGATTTTGATAGTTAAAGTTTGTTACCGCTATTTCTCAGAAAGTATTGAAGGGATTGTTCTCAAATATCATATGTAGGTTCCTCTAGGACCCTAGTTCTGCCTATTGCATTTTGCGACCACCATCTTGGATTTTGATAGTTTAAAGTTTGAAAAGCAGAAAAAAGAAGTGTAAGTTTGAAAAAGCAGAGAAAAGATCCCTCTTTCATTTGTCAGACATAGATCAATCTTTGGTGGGCGCCAAGATCCCTCTGGGATCTCTTGTTATACCTGCTCAATGAAGTTCAGGTAGAATCAGGTTGTCCGTCCATCCATTTGTCTGTATAGACAAACTTTGTCTGACAAACTCCTAAACTGTTTGACAGATTTTGATAAAATTTGGCACACAGAACCTTGACATAAAGGAGAGTTGAGTAAACTATTTTTGGTACTAGCAATGTCCCTTTTAATGGAGTTCTTACTACATGTAAATTTGTGCAGCTAGGCGACAATTCTATTTATCGTGCTGCTTTATTTCTATCATATCATAAATTGGTTAAAATTGTGGAGAAACAGATTAATTTTTATGCCACTGCCATCAGTAAATATATGGATATCAAATTTGAGGCATAACATACTGTATAGGGCGTTCATTTATACAAACAAAGCTTATTTTCATTTTGTCCTTTGTTTTTTTGCTGCCTGATCAGCCAACAGTCAGAAGAGTTTTCCTATAATTTGATATTGGTACCAATCTGGTTACCTGTTTTCAAAAGAAGTTATTTCATTGAATAGAATTATGGACACTCATAGCTATATTCTTATATTTGTTTAAAGACCAAAATAATTAATTTTCTCTTTGTTACTGGGTTTTTGATTGTCTATTCATATTTTTCATTCCACGATGGGGGAAAAATCCGAGAATGGCGCGGAATTCCCGACGTTATCATGACGTCACAATAGAAACATTGACGTTGCGTTTTGATTTGGAAAAAATAATCCCTTGGAAAAAATCAATGGAATCGTACATGTAAATGTATTTCATTTGATAAAGTAGCCTGGGAAATTAATTTATAAGTATTGAAGTCACTTTTTTTTAATTTCATCGGGGTATGAAAATAAATTTTGTTCGCAAACTTTTGTGAGAATCCGCTACGCGGATTCACACAGTTTGCAAACAAAATTTCTTTCATACCCGATGAAATTAAAAAATAATGACTTCAATGCTTAAAGCCGCATAATCCGTATCTTTCAGGGTCCCGTAAATCAACAAAAGAAAATTAGGGTACATATATTATAAAAAGTTATCAACTTTCCCCTAATTACACACCTAAAAAGTCCCGAGTTCAAAAGAAATTAATGATAAAAGATTCGATATTCCAGAGTGTTTGAATATGCATTTTCAATCGTAGACTATCACGTGGACTTTTCCAGACCAAACGAAAATGGCGTGCCCAGTCAACAAGTTTGTGTCGTTTCATGTTAGCAGGAAACTTCTACGGAAGAACTTGTTACCTATCATGAACAAGTTGAATGTTTTTTATATGTGAATGAAGTTAAAGAGTCCCTCAGACAATATATTACACTTTAACGTCGTGTAAAACATTCTTCCATTCGGTCATTTTGAGTGTTTACAATACGGGCGATCGGTTGGCTATGCTTTGCCTAATTTCCGCGGGGGGCCAACGGAGGGATTTTTGTTGGGAACGGGTATTTAAACTTTCGTATTAAAATACTTGTTCGACGATACCATACACCGTACTTACGACAATGATAATAAATTGTACAAAAATATGTACCAGATATATAAATAATGGTGTTGATAAATAATGAAATAGACAAGACACATCGTACTAGACGAAAATGGTTTTCTACATGTAAATCTCTGGTAATATTTTTTAAAATAAAAATCTCAGACGATATTTGACTTGCCTTGGATAACCATATAACTTGTTTTATAAAGGTCCAAATGAAATATAATAATAAATCAAGTAAAATAAGCACGGAGAGCAAACTTGACATAATATGCATTTTTGTTCCATGTCATATGTGTATACATGTATACATACATATCTATTAGTTAAATAATCACCATGTACCGCCATAAACGAGTATAAAACTTAATACATGTTATTTTATGTATATTTATGATGTTTGTGTTGGAAAAGCTCCATGTTCGTTAAAACATGATGATAAATTTCTGGTGAAACTATAAACATTTGGTTATATGATTTCAAGGATTACAGAAAATTACAAAAAAATAAATAAAAGAAAGAATGGGGTTGAGGTTGCAATAAGGCGGTTTAATGTGTGTTAAAAGTTCTGAATGTCTAACATGCAATTATGTATATATATTTTCTGTGTAGATAATGAAGACAGCTCCCTTAGTTAAATTTGTGATGTACATGTACTTGTACATGATAGCTTGCCAATGAACCATATAGCTACAATATAATATGATGTCCAGCCGTGAATTTGCTTCTGAATCAAATGAATCAGAAACATGCATGATAAAAGACCTAGATGTTTCTTTATACAATCATATTCATGCACAAATAGCACATTGATATGCATTGTATAGTGTCATATTACACATATTGTGCATTGAATTTTAAGTCAATAGAAAAAATGACTGGAGTTCAAAAATAGCATCCAGTAGCAAATAAGCTGACCATAGCATTTGATTATCATGTCATCAGAGTAATTGCAGTAAAATTCATTTTTAGTATGTATATAGTCTAACCTGGTGGAAAATCTAACTTTATTAGTTGTATTTTGTTAGTTTATCTTTTATATATTCAAGCAATCCTAATTCCTTTAGTGTGATCTTGCTCCAAACACTAATTATGTGAAGTTGCTAAGAGCTTGTACATGTAGACCTTGATTGACCTGGACTAATTAGAAGTTATTGTCAGTCTATTCCTTTCTAAATCAATCAAAACTTTGCAACTTAAAATAGTTAAAAATGAATAATGCAATTTAACAACATGCATCACAGGCTATTGTCTCTACAGATTATTCAAAAGTTATACACACTAGGTGTGTAAACATGCAATAATCATTATTATTCCTGAAGAAGAAATGAATAATTTGAAAATATCCTGGTGATAATAGTAAAGAATTATGCTAGGTTTGTTCTGTCCTTCCTTCTTGAAAATAATTTCTTTCTGGTTCATAATGGGTACATTACAAACAGACTCTATTTTTTACTGTCAGTTTTGATCTCAGAGATACATGTAGTTGTTTTTCCCTTTTATTTTTGGGCGAGCTGCCATCACATCTTGCACTTCTGTCATCTGGTTGAAGGTCCCATATATTCTATAAAGAAAATGTGGAGTAAATGTCAGTTATGTACATAGATAAATACTGTATACATGCATGTACATATTCTTTCAGTATAAGCCTACATGTAAATCAAAACTAGTTCCAATTGTTTTCTGTCAAACACAAACTTATAACAATTACACATTTTTGAACACGTTTATCAAAATCAAACCTCACTAGATACTAAGTTAGTCATTTCTTGAATTACAGAGGTCTAGGCATTTTCATGTGAAGAATAATGGTACTAATTAGTTCCAGAATTTATGTAGCCTAAATATATTGGACATGATATATAATACATATTTTAAAAAGTCAATTACTATTCTTCACTTACACCACTTATGATGTGAATTTTATATAATTAAGACCAGCAGATAGGATAACGAGTACGTGACTAAGTGACTGTAAGTCTAAAAAAAATACAATCTTATACACACGAGCACTGATTGAATTAAGTTTGAAAGTGGCTTCTTTAATACAGTAATATCCATAGCATACAGTAAAAGGATATATATCACTGATATATATCAATACACAAATAGATATCGGAAAAGATATCACACTTCTGACGCTGTAAGCCTGTACCAGTAGCTACATGTACATGTATATCGTACATGTATAACACTGAAGAATGCGATCATCTTTTAAGGAAACACGTATAATATGACTCTATTAATGCTTCTGTTGTAATCCAAGATTAAATCTGTTATATGTTCCCCAATTTATCAACACTTTTTCCTGATTTCTAATCTCTATTTTATTATGGTACCAATTCCAAAAAGCGACCAAACACTTACAGAATATAACTGTTACCCCTTCGGGGCCCCCACTCACCTTATAGAGACGAAGAGAAGTCAGTTTTATGTGGTTTTGGTAGATCATTCACAAATCATAGGTGTTGTCATAGCTCGAATTCGTTTCCATATAATATTCTCAGTAATTCAGAACATTTTTTTTAGTTTAAATAATTTCCTTATTCACTTTCGAATCAGCAGTTGATTCTAAGCCGGCGAGCTTTCACTGCAAAGCTCGCTCCATTGCGGTAAACAACTTTTATTTCCGGACATGCGCAAAGTAGCATTTCTAAGCTTTGGAGGCGTTAACTTTTGACTTTCTGTCGGACCGCGCGTAAGTCTAAAATAAAATTTTGTATATTTATATCTTTGGACCTCTTAACTTTCTAGACTTGTAATTTGGGGAAAGTTCATAACTTTTTAGGGCTATTACACCATATCTTGTCATTTTTTTTGTTTTACAGACCCTGAAAGATACGGATCATGCGGCTTTAATTGCAAAACTTAACACCATATCTTGACTGACATTTTTCATTTTGTAGGATACCACTTCACATAGTATATTGTGGACTTGCATTGGTACAAGATGACATGCTGTCAGTACCACAGTCAGTAGAAGAGTATGAGGAATCATCACCTGGCCACAGTCTAAGTACAGGAGGAAGGAATCGGTCAAATAAAGCAAGGTTTCATAACAAACCACATCCAAATGTCTGTGAAGTTGTAGGAAGTAAGAGGGCATCAGATCTACAGCCAGAGGCCTCATGTGACCTTCAGGACTCCCTACCTGACAGTGGTCAAGGGACTGGACGAAGTAATCAATATGATAAAGGAAGGTTTCTTTCGAAAATATGTACTGAACAAGCTAAATGTTCCAAATGGATTTAAACATAAACTAGGTGGTAAATTTAAGAAATTATTTGGCCTTTGGCCATGGTTTCGTGGTAAAAAGGAAAAGAGTAAAAAGCAGAGGGAAACCAAATACAAAACAAGAAAGATTTTTAATTTCAGGTGTCTGAGAGGAGATGAAACTGATCTCCACGATAAGAAAGAAAGATATGAAAGAAGAAATAAGACTGGAAACACCCAAAGTGATGCTACCACATCTGCTGTAGTAAGAGGTCCAGACAGCAATCAAGTAATCTTGCATGTGAAGACTTGTCCTTTCCTTCATGATGAATTATGTTTTAGTGATACTAACAGTTTTATAGATGTCCATTTCGGCTCTTTATTATCACTATCTTCCTTTCATGACCAGTTTGAAGGTGAACAGAATACTGTTGTTTCCAGAACTGTTGAGGCAGATGGAATACGTTTGGAAAACTACGAAGAGGATGAAAAGAGCGAGGAAACACTAGTAAAAGAAGTTGTCTCAGCTCCAAAGCAGTCAGCAAGCATTCAGTTAAAATCCTCTACCTTACAAAGAAGAAAGGGTCTTTATTTTCCATCATGTACTGCTGTTCAATGTACAGAAGATGTTGGAGAGTATAATCCAATACCTCATTCCAGTCCAAGAATGGAAAGTCTGGCTTCTGAAAACTCCAGTGAAAGTTGTAGAAAACACAATAATGTTGCAATTATCAAACCTTTGATAATTAAAAATCTTAGCAGCAGATGTAGTAAAGTACATGCAGAACCACAAGTGACCACAGCACCGATATATAGTCAGGATACAAGTCCCAATGACAAGGAATCCATGAAGTTGGACAAGTCTGAGATGGATAATTCTACTGAATCCAACAACCTTTCAAAATTCAGAGATATGGACAGGGGGGACTTTAAAGACAAGTTGCAATTGAAGGAAGGCTCAATTTCAAAGAAACAAGAAGTGACTAAATTACGTCCTGGAAGCTTCGAAGATTTTGTATTTCAGAAAGACAAAAGCAAATCTAGTGTATTGATGAATAGCAATTTGCAGCCCTGCTGTTCTTTTGCAGAAACAGTGACGTGTTATAACTGTAGCACTTATGGATGTACAACAGCGGGCTCAGGTCTAGTCCCGGCTCTATCTGTAAATCAACACAGGAAGTCTTCACCAAATTAAACTGAAGTATATTGAATAATGCATAAATTTTGTATTCTGGATCAAAAAGACTTGTCCTCCAAACGTCAAGCAGAAGAACCTTCTATCTTGCTGAAGGAATTATTCAAGATTGTTTTATTTTCCTTTTATCTGGCTGTCATGGAGTGTACAGTTTCTGAAAGAAAAACAAGTCAATAGGTTCAGTTAAGAACCAAAATGCAAATATACTGACCTGGGGCGAATATACTGACCTGGGCGTGCCGCCACTGTGATCATATAGGATCAAGTAATAACCAAAATACAAATATGAAGACCTGGGCGTGCCGCCACTGTGGTCTAAAAGTACTATTAATAACAAATACAAAATATAAAGACCTGGGCGTGCCGCCACTGTAGTCTACGTCTCTATGTATATATACATACTGGCGCAGTTATATCAACAATAAAGTAATGACCAGGGCGTGCCGCCACTGTGATCTCGGTTGTGGCGGACAAGTACAGTTAATAACAACATACAAATATAAGGACCTGGGCGTGCCGGCCCGCCACCACTGTGAGTCTTTACATAGTACAGTTAATAGCAAAATACAAAGATAAAGACCTGGGCGTGCCGCCACTGTGATGTACAAGTACAGTTAATAACAAATACAAAGATAAGGACCTGGGCGTGCCGCCACTGTAGTCTACAAGTACAGTTAATAGCAAATACAAAGATAAAGACTTGGGCGTGCCGCCACTGTAGTCTACAACTACAGTTAATAGCAAATACAAAGATAAGGACCTGGGCGTGCCGCCACTGTGGTCTACAAGTACAGTTAATAGCAAATACAAAGATAAAGACTTGGGCGTGCCGCCACTGTAGTCTACAAGTACAGTTAATAGCAAAATACACATATAATGACCTGGGCGTGCCGCCACCCGCCACCCACGCCCACTGTGAATCTTACCGTAATATATATATACAGGTCTACCAGACTAACAACAATAAGTAGGGGATGACCTGGGCGGGGGCGGCCGACACTGTGGTCTACAAGTACAGTTTTTTAATAACAAATACAAATTTAAATGAATCCCTTATTATTTGAGCAACATTGTCAACTACATCCTATGTTTTACCTTCATGTTGCAGAGGTTTTGTTATGGTTTTTGTTCTGTTTCTACTAATGCTGAGAGCTCTAATGTATTTTTTTAGAATGCGGTCAGTTCACCAGCGACCAGAAGACGTTTTAGGAAGACGTCGTTTTTTGTTGCATCCTTTGAAATAAAAAAACCTTGAAGATGAGATGCTTTTGTGCAAATGAAATAGCACCACCACCCCCAAAAACCCCACCCCCCAAACCCACAAAACCCCCCACAATCCTAAAACTGTGACCCTTATATCTTGAACTATCTAAATCACCAAAAAAAGACAAAATCACCGGTATATAACAGACATGTTTCAAATTTCTTCCTTAGAAAAGGAACACCTTCCTTGTCGAGAAACAAACAAACCAGCACAGACACCCCTAACTTTCAAGTATTGTCAGTTGCATTGCTGCTACTGGGCCAAGAAGGTGAATTTGGGAGGCAATCAATTGTAACTGTGTGTGATTTCCCGGAATAATTGTGCTTGAAATGACGAAACACCACAAACATTTTGATGAGCTGTCCCTCGCTTTGCTGAAAGGTGACATCATCAACTTGTAGCACATTTTTTATGTTGCTTTTGTTATATGTAAGGAGCTCACCCATGCGTGCTAGACCATAGAATGCTGTCGTGTAAACTGCTTTGACTAAAATTCTATCGTACAGCTCAGTACACACTGCTTCTAAAGCAGCACACACATGTTTAGCAATAATACCTCTGTGATAGGTAACCGTGTATCAAATGAAGGAGCCAAGCGCGCTACTCCATGTAGAGCTTTCCGAACCAAAAATTCCTTAGTGGGATCCTCCCATCCTTGCAGTTTATGTATGTAAGCTAATGCTGATAATTCTGAAGCAATCGTGCTATGTGCTTTGTTTGCCTTAAACTCATGAGCTACAAATAATGCCACAACTGCATATGGAACTGGAAACTGAAGGTGCCTCCCAAAGAACTTGATCCCAAACTGTACGAAATTCATTATAGACTTGTCATATAATTTTGAGGACGCTGGAGCAAGTGACGCATTCACCAGAGTTGTTCATGTTGGAAGAATTTGGATTGTGCTACTGGAAGTGGTACTGTAGTGGGTTGTTTGTCTGCAGACGGCATCAACGTCTTGAATCGCTCGATCTGCAAACGAGACAAAGCATCAGCCAATACATTTTGAACACCCGGCACATGACTTGCCTTAAAAAGAATGTTAAATCTTAAGCAAGTCAATACTAATGACCTAAGCATACCCATTATTATAGGATCGCGGGAAGATTTGGAATTCAAGATGGATACAAGTGCTTGATTGTCGGTGTATAACCAGATCGCTTGATTAGCCAATAATTCACCCCATGTGTAAACTGCTACAACGATAGGGTATAACTCTAAAGCTGTAATATGTGGTTTGACTAGCCCATCATCCCAAGTTCCATATAACCATGATTTGTCCAGGATTGCCCCAAAACCTATTGTAGATGAAGCATCAGTATATAATTTCAATGTGTCGGAGGTTGCCCAGTGGTCTGACATAAAGAAATTACAACCATTAAAGTTCTCTAGAAATAACTCCCACATTTCAAGGTCTGCGCGATGGCAACCGATGGTAAGCCTTAATCTTTGTAACTTGACCGTTTCACACCCCTTTTGTTAAATTCTATGAGTCGACGGAGAAATGGTACGACCCTGGTTAGGACCCACACTTGTAGCAAACAGTAGTGTGCCTATAATTGACTGAAGCTCTTTAAGTGTTACTTTTTTTCACTTATACCTTAAACGTTTTACACATTTCCTGGCATCTCAACTAATTTGTCAATGGGCAGACGTGATTCCATTAATATACCGTCTAATGTTTTGCCTCTAAAAATACGGTAAAACCTCTGTTCAGAGCCCGAACGTTTTATCTGTCCGCTAATGGTAACCCCTAATAACGAGCAAATGTGCTGAAAGTCAGAATAAAGCCTGTCTGCATGTATCAGAAGTTTGCTCAATAAATAAGAAATCATCTAAAACATGAACTATGGCTGATGCTTTGCCACGTTGCAATGCTTATCCATTTCTAAGGCAGTGCTAAACTCTTCAAAAATTCTACAACTCTCTGCTAAGCCCATTGGTAGGCATCGATCAAAATAAAACTGACCCTTCCATGTAAAACCCAACAAGTGCCTCTGACCGGGGTGTATAGGAATTATACGGAATGCAGACTCGATGTCTGTCTTGGCCATAAATGGATTGGGTAGAGCTTTTAGAAAAGAGATAGCATTTTGAATATTGTGGTATTGTACTGAGGAGTATGTAGAATCAATGCCATCATTTACGGAATCACCTTCGGGAGAGCTCAGGTGATGAATTAACCTAAATTCTCCTGGATTTTTCTTAGGTACAACACCCAAAGGACTGATGTGGAAATGGTCATAAGGAACAATTTTGAAAGGACCTGCTATCCGTGATGCTAAAAGCTCTTTACCCAATTTCTTATCAATAATTTCAGGATGTTCCAAAGCAGACTTAAGATTGTTACAAAATTTTTGATGAGTATAGCCTTCGAAATGAAATCGAAAACCATGACGAAAACCATTAACTAAATAAGAGGCTTTTTCGGGGTCATAGCCGCGTAAACATTCTTCTAATCGATCCGCATTAACTGGAGTTATTATTTCGCGGTCTGGTAAATCGGTTACCTGTTCCGAATTGATGACGCCCGAAACTGGCAGGGGAGTAATGCCTGTGTTTGTCCTCTAAAGGGACGAAAATTCTGCATCGCACGCGGAGGTGGCCCTTGATACTGCTTTTGACCATGCAGAACGGGACAATTCAGCCCCGCGTGTTTGGCACCACACGTACCGCATTTATGTGCGTATTTGCATCCATTGCAAAACTCACCCCTGGCAAACCGATGGCAGATACCGGTACCTGTTTTTGCTTGGTTTGCATTCTGAGATGGTCGACGCGAAACCGCCTCATTCCACAATTCCATCTGAATGATGTCCCACGGCATGGAATTCGGTGCATTCGCGCGCAACTGTCGGAAATTATTATCATAAAATCTCCAGTCTGCATTCTTTGCAGCCAACTGGCGAACAAGGGACTGGTATTTCAAAATACCCGAAAAAGCCTCTGGATATTTAACACAATAAACGGCCATAAATATATCAAATTGATTGGTCCATTCATCAATAGATAGAGTTTTAGATTTTGGCTGCTTCTGCACCCACTCTAGCGACTGGTTTGCTGACTCGTCACTTTTAACCAAAAGCTGCAGTGAATCTGCATGCTTGTCGGTAATAGAAGACAACTCCACAAAAGAGTGTGACCAAATTTTGTCCTTGGTCTTATCAGGCACTCTGGCATGTAGTGGAATAGCCACAGAGTGAAACTGCGACCCATTGTCTACATTACTTTGAGACGCAACAACTGTTAATGCAGGTAACAACGAAGGCAACCCACCAATGAAGCTAGCAGTACTAGTTTGGTCTGTCATGGAAGCTGTAGTTGTTGGTGTGTGATCAAGTACTGCTGCCTGTTGACCGTCTGGCTGTCTGTAGGTGGATGTTTGGGGTACCAAATTGGCCCTGGCTTCCATCAATCCCTCTTGGAAGGCTTCTTTTAATAAATTTTTTAGTGTAACTGAATCAATTGTTATTTGAGATGACCCGGAAGTGGGTGGCAATGGCTGGGCCTGGCTTTCATCATTAGGTATGGCTCCACTCTCTGTTGATATGTTTGCAGGAGCCCCATTGGCTACCTCGGACACCCCGAGGTCGTTCCCCACTTGTGAAGTACTGCTGGCGGAGTCATTTTCGGACTGAATGGTGTCTGTGTTAACTCTTTGCTTTTTTGATTGTACCAAATGGTTTCTTATTGCTGCTTGGCGTTTAGGAGGCATGGCTGAATTATAAAAAAGAACATCAGCAGCAGTGTGTGAGACAGAAACATGACACTGATATTAGGATAAAATATGAAGCCAATACCCTTTAAATAAATTATATATATATATAATATTTTTTTTTTTTTTTTTTTTAGATATGAGCTGATTAAGTTATTTAAATAAATGTTAAAGTGTTTACAGTACAGCTCTCGAAAACATAAGTATCTATCTTGCTTAAGTTAGTATTAGATAATAATATATGAAATATTGAGCAGCTACTTTCTATTATATGTGTATCTATGTATAATATACATTTAACAAACACTGTAAGACTTATGTCTCCATAAAAACACTGATCTTCAGAGTGTAATATTCTTAATTTAATTTAATAAAGATATATATAACGCGGGCACTGCTCCTTGTATAAATATGTTATAGGATATGTATATAGTATATAATATGACAACCTATATCATAATAAAATTTAAATGTACACAACAAAGCAACCCCGAGCTTACACCTCGATAAAATTATCGAGTATGGCGTATCTGTTATAGCACAAACCAGTCCTTTAGGTTCAAAACTGTTTTTTTTTTTTTTTCTTTTTTTTATAAAGACTGATTGATATCATAACAAGACCCAGGGAAGCTGTGTACAGAATAAAACTCAAGTGAAGTCCTTAATATATATGAGCCAGTGCAGAACAGAAGATCAGTGGTGGACTTCTTTTTAATAAAACTTACAATTAATGAGTACTAATAAAAAATAAAAAATAAATGACAAATCCCTTTATATAAGAAAAGCATCCAAGTGCTAAATATTTGTCCAATTATGTATCACAATTCTAACTAAAGTAAAACATAAACCCTGAGATATAGTAGCTCATTTGCTCAAAGGGAAGTAACTACTAAATTAGATCACATTTTGTTCAAAGGGAGGTAACTACAACACTGCGTCTCCTGTTAAGTGTTACATCAAAGGGAAGTAACTACGTCTACCATGTGATATCTCGTTCAAAGGGAGGTAACAAATTCTTCAAACTCTCACTCGAGATAACGCATTAAGAACACAACTCTTTAATTGACCTATGGTATGGCTTCATGTGCTTGAAATGAACCCCATCTGCACTCAATAATGCATGTTCGTTCCAAATTGAACGACAATGTGACCAAAATACAATAAATGGTTCTGCATGTAGACGAGAGGAAAGCAAGGCATTGACTCTGGCGACACGTTCATTGTAAATAGCAACCGAAACATCACCCTTGTGTAATCGCGTTTTCGCCCGTTCAAATAAAGCACACACGTAAACAACACGAACCCCGAAGCGTGCTAAAAGGCATGTTGCCAACTCGATAATGCCATCAGCAACACGATCGGCATTGGCTGAGTGGGAACTCAAATCGTTACCTCCAATTTGTAGGCTGTTACATGAACGAATAACAGAAAGGAGAAACCAGCAGCTAAATTCAAAACACAATTTAATTATATATACAATATTATACAGAGATGGTTTACAATATCTAGAGTAATTGGTGGTGGTACAAGAGTAATACGATGATTTAAAGTGTTACTTATCTGTATGCGAATGTCCTGGTATAATCCTTGATCCTTCTAGGTTTCAAATTAACAATAATCACAAATCCACAAGGAAATTGAATGTCCACCGATGATTTGTAAAGTTCCAGGCAATATGAATAAATCCACACAAAGTGTTGTAATAATCCACAGATAAAGTCACAATAGCTCTCCCAATAGAATCTTATATGGCGCTGTACAATTCTTGATATGTCTTATTACAGGTCTCATTACAGTTCTGATTAGCCTTGGACAGCTGGAGTATATATAGCTAAACCGTAATTCAAGAATATTGGAGAACCTTCTACTTCTAGAAATATCTAACTAAAAACAGTAAACAAGTAAACACACATCACTTTCTGGAAATAGATCATTCTAGATCTCTACTTAAAATCAACATGTTTACAAACATATTTGTTTATACATGATTATATTCTAGAAAGTTCTATAACCTAAATCAATGATATGACCTTCATAGGATGTATTGATAAAAAAAGCTATAGGAGTTATCTCCCTTATCTCATAACTACATGTATTTAGTGTCATACATAACACACCCCTCCTTAAAGAAAAGAAAGTTTTCTTGAAAAGGAAACTTTCTTGACATATCAAGTAATATTTAAATCCTTGATAAAGCATCAGCTAGAATATTGTCTTTCCCTTTGATATGTTTGATGTCAAGATTGTATTCTTGCAAAGTCAAACTCCACCTGAGAATTCTTTGGTTTTTGTTTTTCATTTTTCCCAATGAATGTCAAAGGGTTGTGGTCGGTGAAGACCAACACAGACACAACTGTAGTGCAGAGATACACATCAAATTGGTTCAAGGCCAAAATCAACGCTAAACATTCTTTCTCAATGGTGGAATAATTTCTCTGGTGTTTGTCAAACTTTTTCGAGAAATAACAAATTGGATGGTCAATTTGTTCAGTACCTTCTTGCATCAAAACAGCACCAACACCTACATCACTGGCGTCAACAAACAGTTTAAACTGTTTATTAAAATCTGGAGCAGTCAGAACTGGTGAGTTTGATAGTATGGCTTTCAATTTCTCAAATGCAGACTTACATTCGTCTGACCAAACAAATTTCACATTTTTCTTTAACAAAGCAGTGAGTGGAGCTGCTATAACAGAGAAATTTTGACAAAATTTTCTGTAGTATCCAGCCATACCAAGAAATCTCATCAGCTCTCTCTTGCTTCCAGGAGATGGAAAATCTATAATTGATTCTACTTTGGCCTGAACAGGTTTAACCTGCCCCTGTCCTACAACATGGCCTAAAAATTCAACAGTTGCATGACAAAATTCACATTTCAACAAGTTTACAGTCAATTTCATGGTAGTGAGTCTTTCGAAGAATTCACGAATCCCGCGTAGATGGTCTTCCCACGTGTCGTGGTAGTTGATGACGTCATCGATGTATCCATCACAGCCTTCCAGGTCTGATATCACGCTGTTAAGAAGACGTTGAAATGTTGCCGGGGCATTCTTCATACCAAACGGCATAACTTTATACTGGTACAAACCTTGTGAGGTTACAAATGCCGACACTTCTTTAGCTCTTTCTGTTAATGGCACCTGCCAATACCCTTTCAACAGGTCAAACTTGCTTACGTACTTGGCTTTGCCAACTTTGTCAATACACGAGTCAATCCTTGGAATTGGATAAGAGTCTGTTTTACTGACAGAGTTTACTTTTCTGAAGTCAGTACAGAACCTGTATGTCTTGTCTGGCTTTGGCACCAGAACACATGGAGAGCTCCATTCACTTTTGCTTGGTTCAATAATATCATTGTCCAACATGTATTGAATTTCTTTCTTTAAGTGTTCTTCTTTCAAAGGATTGACACGGTAAGGATGTTGCTTGACAGGTGGCGCATCGCTTACATCCACGTCATGATAGATAGCATCTGTTTTGCCTGGTGTATCCGGAAACAAATGTTTATACTCAAGTATCAAATCTTTAAGTTCATTGCGTTCTTTTTCCGATAGATGACATAGTTTCTTGTCCAAGTTCGCGAGCACATCTGAATTCCGTAACTTAACACCACAGTCTAAACCTACATCTTGTACACCACCATCTAAGTCTAATTTACAAATATCAGCTGTACTTTCACTTTGTGATGGTACAGAGGCCAAAGTAGCAATAGGTTGAGAGGTCTTGCTCTCTTCTCTATCTACATATTTCTTAAGCATATTAACATGACATAATTGAGTTTTCTTGCGCCTCCCTGGAGTTTGTACAATGTAGTTAACATCATCAACCTTTTTCTCAACAATATAAGGTCCAAAATATCTAGCTTGCAAAGGCTGACCCGGTATTGGTAATAGAGCCAAAATTTTGTCACCTGGATCAAAACTTCTTGTACGGGCATCTTTATCATACCATGTTTTCATTTTGGTTTGAGTAACGGCCAAATTTTCTTTTGCCAGTTCACATGCCCTTGTCAACCTTTGCTTAAAGTTACACACATAATCTAAGAGATTCACTTTAGAATCTTCGTCCAAAATTTTGTCTTTCAAAATTTTCAAAGGACCACGTACAGTGTGTCCAAACACTAGTTCAAAGGGGCTGAAACCAAGAGATTCTTGTACAGATTCTCTAACGCCAAACAACAACATGTTTATGCCTTCGTCCCAATCTCTTTTGTTTTCAAAACAATTAGATCTCATCATATTCTTCAATGTCTGATGAAAACGTTCTAAAGCACCCTGAGACTCTGGATGATAAGCACTAGACTTATACTGCTTGATCTGGAGCTGGTACATGACTTGTTGAAAAATACCAGACATGAAATTTGAACCTTGGTCCGATTGGACAGCTTTTGGAAGACCAACCAATGTAAAGAATTTAACCAAAGCCTTGACTATGTTAGGGGCTTTAATATTCCTGAGTGGAATGGCTTCAGGAAAGCGTGTGGAAGCACACATAATAGTTAAAAGATACTCATTCCCAGACTTAGTTTTGGGTAGAGGACCTACACAGTCTATAATGACTCTACTAAATGGTTCCTCAAATGCTGGAATGGGGTGCAAAGGTGCAACAGGGATTTTCTGATTAGGTTTCCCTACCACCTGACAAGTATGACAAGACCTACAAAAATCAGCCACATCCCGTTTCAACTTGGGCCAAAAGAAGTGATCTAAGATCCTGTTATAAGTCTTGGTCACACCTAAATGCCCTGCCATAGGTACATCATGAGACAAACTCAGAATATCTTGCCTATACCTCGGTGGGACAACTCTTTGATTGACAACCTTCCAGTCTTCCTCGGGAGACACATCAGGGGGACGCCACTTGCGCATCAACACACCTGACCGACGGAAGTAACAAACTGGGACTTTCTCAGCCTCTTCCTCACTCAAAGCACGATTACACAATAAGGAGATTTCAGGATCTTTCTCCTGTTCTACTATAAGCTCCTCTCTAGACAAAGGTGATTTACTCATCATGTCAGCCAAAGAAGTATCCTTATTAGGAACACCTCTGTCACTATCGAAGTCTACAGGATTGCTCAAAAGATCACACTTTCACCCGACATCCTCTATATCATGAGCCAAGAAAGTGTCACCTAATCCTGGACTATAATGATCCTCAACTACTGCAACATCAGAAACCTTCTTACTCATTGAACGAGTTACAGCACAAGAAGGGAAAATACCAGGAAATTCCTGTTGAATAGTCTCAGCATCGCCTGTTTTATCAGGGATACTGGACACTAAGGGATCTACCCTAACTTTCTCTCCAGGCAAGTCATTGCCTAAAATGAGCGACATGCCCTCTATGGGAAGTTCTGGTCTAACACCAATGGTGATAGGCCCAGTAACAAAGTCTGACTTTAAATAAACAGAATGGAGAGGCACATTAACAAAACCTAACTCTACACCTTGAAGCAAAACACTACTACCACACGAGGTCTCCTCAGACAAAGGCACTACGCCATCTAATATTAAAGAATGAGAAGCCCCAGTATCTCTCAAAATCTTCACAGGTTTCAAGTAGGTGATATCACTAGTAAGTGAAACAAAACCTTCAGAAATGAAGGGAGAGTACTTCTCCAAGACGCTATCAGACTCTGAGCTCTTAATCTCAACAGACACTTTAGAATCTTCCCCAATATCACTAAGTTTCTGACAAGGCTTTGACATAGCTTACACAGAAGAAACTGACTGTTTACGCCTTTGCTCCTTACGCTGGAGAGAATAACATTCAGACATAGTATGCCCTACTTTCTTGCAGTAATTACAAACAGGACCAGAAGGAGACCCCACACCTGCCCTATGATCTGTTTTAGAATCAGACTTAGTTTTATCACCTAATTTAGGTTTGTCGTTGGAAGGGCCACTAAAGGTTGGGTTCCTAGGCTGACCAAATTTACTAGTACCTGTGGTACTTTTTTGTCTTGAGAACTGTTTTTAACAAATGAGCCTTTGTGGGTGAGAGCGTAATCATCAGCCATTGTAGCTGCTTCACTAAGTGTTTCAACTTTTCTCTCATCTAAATGAGTTTTTATGTTTATGTGGACACAACGTTTAAAACTCCTCTATCAACAATAATTGCCTCAATTTACCGAAATCCTCATCAATTTCTTTAGAATCACACCACCTATTAAATAATTGTTCCTTTTCTCTGGCAAATTCTACATGAGTTTGTTCATCTCTCTTTCTCGAGTTTCGAAATTTCTGGCGGTAAGCCTCAGGAACTAACTCATAAGCTTTCAAAATAGCTTTCTTTACTACTTGGTAATTTAAAATCTCATCTACAGACAAAGTAGAATAAATGTCTCTAGCTTTACCAATCAAGACACTTTGAAGAAGCATTATAAGCTTATCTTCAGGCCATTTTATACTATCAGCTATTTTCTCAAAATGCAGAAAATACTTGTCAACTTCTTTCTCTTGAAAAGGAGGAACTAACCTAATGTTTCTACTGACATCAAAGCCTCTGTTTCCTTGTATACCCCTAAAAGTTGGATTACTTGAACTGTCCTGAGAAGCTAGCTCTAATTCTTTAATTCTAAGTTCTGTTTCAGCTTTAATTTTCTGCTTCTCTAGCTCTAACATCTGATCTCTCTCAATCTCTTTTTCTCTTAACTCCTTTTCTATTTCTCTTTCTCTCATTTCTTTCTCTATTTGTTTCATTTTCATTTCATGTTCAAGTTCCATTTGTCTAATTTGGATTTCTGAAGTGACTGTTTCCTCTATATTATCTAATGCACTAGAGTCAAATTTGCCATTGTCAACAAAATATCTTATAATTACATTCCTAATTTCAGCTTTCCTCAAATTAGTTTTGATAGTAAGGCCTAAATGTTTACCCAATAATAGTAAATCCTTCTTACTAACTTGCAAAAGAACTTCCAGGGATGGCGCTTTAACAAACTGTTCTACCTGCATAGTAGTCATATTTATCTAGCTGTTGGTTTCAAATGTAAACTCAAAGTTTGTACACAAATTTTGAAAATTTCTTAATTAATTTTTCAAAGTTAGATTTCACAAATTGAATATCGATCCCGGACACGAGCCCCCAATTTCTGTTATGACCCAGAATAACAGAAATGAGAAACCAGCAGCTAATTTCAAAACACAATTTAATTATATATACAATATTATACAGAGATGGTTTACAATATCTAGAGTAATTGGTGGTGGTACAAGAGTAATACGATGATTTAAAGTGTTACTTATCTGTATGCGAATGTCCTGGTATAATCCTTGATCCTTCTAGGTTTCAAATTAACAATAATCACAAATCCACAAGGAAATTGAATGTCCACCGATGATTTGTAAAGTTCCAGGCAATATGAATAAATCCACACAAAGTGTTGTAATAATCCACAGATAAAGTCACAATAGCTCTCCCAATAGAATCTTATATGGCGCTGTACAATTCTTGATATGTCTTATTACAGGTCTCATTACAGTTCTGATTAGCCTTGGACAGCTGGAGTATATATAGCTAAACCGTAATTCAAGAATATTGGAGAACCTTCTACTTCTAGAAATATCTAACTAAAAACAGTAAACAAGTAAACACACATCACTTTCTGGAAATAGATCATTCTAGATCTCTACTTAAAATCAACATGTTTACAAACATATTTGTTTATACATGATTATATTCTAGAAAGTTCTATAACCTAAATCAATGATATGACCTTCATAGGATGTATTGATAAAAAAAGCTATAGGAGTTATCTCCCTTATCTCATAACTACATGTATTTAGTGTCATACATAACAAGGCAAACTGCATCGTAGCGATTCCCCGCAAAAATACGTTTGAGGGCTGATCGAATACGACAGATCTGAGCTCCCGGCAAGCCATGAAAGGTGACGTAATCCCGATCGAGACCTAAATTAGCCTGCCCGTGTAAGTCTAAAGCATAACGCTCTAAACGCGCTATGAAACTATGCCCCAACACCAAAGCTTGCCTCCCTCGACCTGCCATAACGGATTATCTTGAATAAAACCGTTAAACCGAGAGATAACCTCTCAAAATATCACAAAAGGATACTAATAATGTAAACAATGTAAATACTCACTTGCTTTGTCCAAATATTTTTGTTAAAATGAGAACAATTGAGCCATTACTCTGGAGCGTTTTTGGCTGTGATGATTTTTAAAGATGGCGTCTCTATAAGGGGTTAGCTGTGGGGCCGCTGTGGGGCTACCCAAAGGTAAAGTGCCCACGGGGTCACCAGTCAGCTAAAATTTCGAAATCGACAAACGGACGGACCGAAACTCGGGATTAATGATTAAACTATCAAATAAATATTATAAAGAGGGGCGAATAATTGAGCAAAAAATTGTCTATAAATATAGACGTTTATTTATACCATGCATATATTGATGTACCTGTCGTAGATAAATGAACATTTCTGCGCGATTTCTGCACAATTATACACAATATAATGTTTATAATAATCCACGTACGTTGCAAATCTACGGTATTTGGAATCACATATACATGAATATTATGTAAAAGATTCTTGCCTATGTTATCCAAAACCCGACTCGGGTCGTTGTACTGGTCAAACCTGCTTTACAAATTTCTGACTTTTTCATATAACCTACCCATACGAATTAAGTTATGATTCTAAACAGAATTTTTTGCATATATGTAAATGCATCTACTTATTGCGTTTTATCTAAAATCGATCCATTTTTTTGACGAAATATCAAGTACAAAACAAAATCAGAACGTCCGAATAGCCAATGTCGTGCTGCGTTTATCTCTTTACCTGTATACTGCAGTAACTAAAACGCGTGGTCAACCGAGTGAAGAGTTTTACGTACCGTGACGCTAAATATAACGTTTCGGGGCACGAGAAAAGATAGGAAATGGAGTAGGAAGAGCAGAGTATATAGAGAAAGCATAGAGTGAGGAGTCGTCTGCTATACCTATATATCTATTAATTTGGAAGACGACTCCTAGATCCTAAAATGTCCTATCATGGCATCGTCTAGCAGTAACTAGCCCTACCCATCAAGAGCAGAGGGAAAGGAGGGAACCTAGCCTATCAATTTGGTATATAGATTCTATAATTTGGAAGCCCTTCTAATTTATCTATGTAAAAATATCTAAACTATAACCTGTACCTATACCTAACCTCTGGGTCGGCGTTATCACACCTACTCTTCATCGAAAGACCGCAGAGGGGTTTTTATCGTGCAAGGCTGGGCATCCTCACACGGGACACCGCCTTTAAGTCCCATCCGACGGACTAAGTGTTAGTAGTTAGTGGTTGTCGTGCGCATGTTCGTGAGATTTTTATGGTGTCCCTACATTAAAACACAAACCAAGACTTACTCCTTACGAAAACTAATCATCTTGCCAATGTCTCTTCTTTCTGTCTAGCCATACCTTTCTTTCGACACATAATACTGTACATTCCGACGGTTTTTTTTAAAAAATATAATTGTGCATATTGTGACATTAGTTTTGTGAGGGAGTAGAGAATTTTAGTAGGACGACTATGGGAGGTTATCATAGAAATTAAAGAGGAAGTTGAGCCGAAAGTGCATGTATGGATAATTTGGAAAAAAAAAAAAAAAAAAAAAAAAAAAAAAATGGATAAATAAATAAATAGATAAATATTTCTACGATAGTGGACAACAGAGTGGGAGATAGAAATATGAGGACAGGAATTGGGATTGTATATGGGGCTGGGGGGGGAGTGGGTGGTTGTCGATGGATACATTTGTATGTGTGGTGTGTGAACTCCCGATGCCATTTGTTGTGAACTCCCGATGCCATTTGTTGTGAACTTGTGATGTTTGAATTATCCCTATATATGTTTTGTGACGTGGTGTCAGTATTGATGTATGTTTGTGGAGAAAAGGAATAGACAGAAGGTAATGGGGAGGAATTTAGTGCTATGTTCATTATGCGATTGATATGGATCGTTCAATGGCTAAATTGTCATACAATCAACATAATTTCCTACCGTATGTATATGCTTGATGTGATATATTTGATTATTTTGGTATGTTTTATAGTGCGATTGATATGGATCGTTCAATAGCTAAATTGTCCCTGACGAGGGAAGAAGCCATACAATCAACACCATTTCCTATCGTAGGTGAATGCCTGTTGTGATATTGGTGGTCAATAGGGGTGTGTGTGTGGGGGGGGGGGGGTGGTTGAGAGAGAAAAAGATAGAGTGGAAGGAGGGTGGTGGAAAAGAGATAGAATTTTAGGTAGTGAGTGAGGACGTAGAAGATATATGGGGAATAAAGTACAGAGTGTGAGGGCCAATCAGGTTCACCACCCCGACCTATTTCTGGGCAACCCATAGTAAGGATATGGCGATGGTTTATTGAATGGATTTCACTCTTGGATAGTATGAAGATAGCTGAGAGGGGTTGGACGAAGTATGATGGTCATTCAGATCCCCCGCCCCGACCTATTTCTAGGCATCCCATAGTAAGGAAATGGTGACGGCTTATTGAATGGGGTACTTACTTAGTTCCAGTTATGTGTTTGTTGTATAAGGAAACTGAGAAGAGAGGAGAGAGAGAGAAAAAGATATGTTGGCCAATTAGGTCCACCGCCCCGACCTATTTCTAGGCAACCCATAGTAAGGAAATGGTGACGGTCTACTGAATTGGTTACATGCCATGTTCCTATTTGTGTGTGTGTTGTATATTTAGGGATAATGCGTGTTATATCTTGTCATAAAAATCTATTGTCTTGAGAAAGTTGAGTAAAAGTGTGTGGACTATGCTCTGTTTATCCAGTGAAGCTAGACAATGGTTGATGGACCTTATGGGAATATGATGTTTATTGAGTTCCCTGAGAAGTTCTAGTCTTGCCGAAAAATGTTTAGAACAAAAGAAAAAAACATGATCAATAGTCTCTAAATTACCACAGAATTCACAATTGGGTGACATCTGTCTTACCATAATACTTATGTTTGATCTTAACTTGGTTTTGCCTAATCTAAGCCGAGTGATGATTCTATCATCGGTTTTGGAGTGTCCGAAAAGTCTAGGTTTCCTAACTGGTTTGTCTAAAATCTGCCTTAAATTATTAGAACTGTCTTCCCAAATTTTGTCCCACTTCTGATCTATAGCTACATTGATGAGAGAATAGGCTTCAGTTTTGGTAAGTCTGACATCTACATCAGTTACGTTATGACCAAGAGCTTCCCTAGCTAATCTATCAGCAGCTTCGTTACCTGGAATATCTACATGAGATGGTACATAAACAAATTCTACTGTTCTACCCTGATCTGATATGAGTTGTAGGGAACAAAGAATAGAGTTGAGGGTAACTGGTCTAGTAGTGTTTCCGGTTTCAATAGATTGAAGGGCCGAAAGACTATCTGATAGAATGACTGCCTTATCTGGTTTGGACTGATCTAATAAACGTAATGCTAAGCCTATAGCTATAAGTTCACTGGAGTACACAGAGCAGTTGTCCGAGATCCTAACCGATATGTTTGTGTTGTCGTCAGAGGAAAAAACACCTAGACCTACTCTACCTGTTGTTGGGTTTTTGGACCCGTCAGTATAGTATTTTATGCTATCACTATATTTATCCTCTATAGTTGCCATTGATATTACCTTAGCGCCTGTTGGATTTTGCTTTTTATTGGTGGTATAAAGTAGCTCATAGTTTATTACTGGTTTAGGTAATAGCCAAGGTGCGATGGGATTCTGGAACTGTTGATCTATGCTGATGTGATCTAAATTTAGTTCAGATAGAAGTCTATTAACCTGATGATCATATCCTGGTTTTTTATGTTGATGTAATCTATCTCTATAAACAGTTCCCTTAGCATTAGCAACTAGTTTAGTAGGAGGGAAAGTTGTACCTAATGTTTCTGTTCTAGCCCAATACTTAAGAATGAGTTTTTCCCTCCTGAGATTTAGTGGCAATTCGCCGGATTCAGCTAATAAACTAACTGACGGAGTGTTTTTAATGGCTCCTAGTGCTATTCTAAGTGCCCTACGCTGTATTACGTCTAGCTCACTGAGTACGTTATCTGAGGCCGAATGATATACTTGACAACCATAATCTATTTTGGATCTGATCAGGGCTCTGTAAATATTCAAAAGTGTGTTTTTATTAGAGCCTAGATTGTTGCCAGAAACATATAGAAGTGTGTTAAGGGCCCTTTTACATTTTTCCTTAATGTATTGTATATGTGGTCTCCATGATAGTTTTGGATCTAAAATCATTCCTAAATATTTCACTTTGGTAACGTACTCAATGCGCTTGTCGCCTAGATATAGATCTGGTTTTCTAATTTTCCTAGAGAAGGACATAGCTACTGTTTTACCCTTAGAGATTTTAAAACCCCATTTATCAGCCCAGTCCTGAATTAAATTTAAAGTTCTTTGAATGACTCTACCATTATGACATATGATGTTATTGGTGTTCCAAATACTGGTATCATCTGCGAACTGGGCTATGCTAGCTATCTGTTTATTTTTGGAGTGGTCTACTAGATGTTGATGTAACTTATTTATAAAGATGTTAAATAAGGTAGGGGAGATGACGCTACCCTGAGGGACCCCGTTATCTAGCAGTTTCTCCTCTGAATGGGAGTTATTTACTCTAACCTGGATTTTCCTATTAGTTAAGAAATGGGTGAGAAATCTGAGGATGTTACCAGATATGCCTATTTCTTTAAGGGATAATAACAGTCCTTCATGCCAGACTAAATCATAAGCTTTCTCTAGGTCTAGAAATACCGCTATAGCATGATGGTTTTTACTTAGCGAGTTTTTAACCTCTGACGTGAGCCTAACGAGCGAGTCTAGTGTAGATCTATTGTTTCTAAATCCGCTCTGGTTAGTGTTAATGATGTTGTGTTTCTCTAAGTAGTGTTTTAATCTGTTGTTTACCATGGTTTCTAGTGTTTTACATAGATGGGAGGTTAAGGCTATGGGTCTATAGGAGGCTGGATCTTCCTTATCCTTACCTAACTTATGTATTGGAATAACGATAGCACTGTTCCAGGATTGTGGGTAGGTACCCGATTTTAGAATGGTGTTGAATAGATCTAATATAATTTCATTACCGTTATCCGTACAATGTTTCAGGATGGTATATGATAGATTATCAATGCCAGGAGATGTACTTTTCTTAGAATTGAGAGCCTTGAGATATTCCTGCATTGAGAAGGGGTGGTTTAGAGTGGTATCGTTATTTCCAAAATCCCTAAGTTCCTCTCTAATGCTATCTATGGTTCTGCCCTTATTGTCCAGAAATTCCTCTGTACAATTATCAAAACTACTGGCTTTTTGAAATTGATTAACCAAAATGTTAGCCTTTTCTACACTAGTCTTGCCCTCTGCGTTTTTACCTAAAATGGGCATTTCTCTAGGGGGGATACCTTGAATAGCCTTGATCTTATTCCAGACGGTTTTTGTGTCTGTCTTATCGTTAAGTGAGTCACAAAAATTAAGCCAATGATTTTGCCTGCTCTGTCTAACGATTGTATTATATCTATTTCTAGCTATTCTATAACACTCTAGATTCTGGGCTGTTGGATGTTTCCTACATTTATCCTCCCATCTACGTTTGATGCGTTTGTTAGTGGTGCACGCCTCGTTCCACCAGGGGTTGTGTTTTCTAACCTGTGGTTTACCTGATGTACGAGGGATACACCGTGTTGCGATATCTACTAGTGTTTGTGTTATGTTTGCTGTGTGTTTGTTGATGTCATTGTCGCGTATGTTGTCAATGGAGATAGAGTCACAATAATCACTAAAATCACCCCAATTAGCCTTAGAAAATATCCATTTTGGTGGGAATCTAATCTCGTTGCGAATGGGATGATGTCTATATTTCACAACTATGGGATAGTGATCTGATCCTAATGTACTATCATGAGTTTCCCAAAATTCCATGTTAGCAGCCAAAATGGGGGAAGTCAACGTTAGATCTAAATGAGACGTTCTTCCTGTCTTAACATCTATTCTAGTGGGCTGATCAATTTCATTAAGTACCACTAAATCGTTATCAGATATCCAATTTTCCAAAAGTCTACCCCGGGGAGATGTTTTACTGCTACCCCATAGAGTACTATAAGTATTAAAGTCCCCAGATAAAATGTGATGGTCGTATTTACTGATTATAGATGTAATTGAGTCTAAATCTACATTATCTATAACTACACTGGGACTTAAATAAACATTAAAAACTGCTGTGACTCTATCTTCACTATGTATTTCTACCCCTAACATTTCTACCTTAGATGTAATATTGGTAGTGGGGATACACTTGAAGGCGAGATTGTTTCGGACATATATAGCTAGTCCCGTTGTTGGGCTACCGAATTTGATTGGTTCATAGTAACCAGTTATTTTTGGCATTTTTAAATTTTTTCTAATTTTCGTTTCCTGAATTAATAGAATGTCCAAATTGGGATTGTCCGATAAAAATTGCTTAAAGTCAATAATATTGCTTTTAAGGCCACGGGCGTTCCAACTGAGAACAGATAGGGCGCCCGCGGCCTTATTAATTGATTGTGTCTCAATCATTGTTGGAGTTTTTAGATTTAAACACTAAATTTTGAGAAGTATGTTCTTTACTTTCTCGCCCTCATGTAATATCTGCCTGGTGTTGTAAGTGGCGGTGTAGGGGAGGTAACCCTAACAGGTGTTGACGGTCTAGACTCGGGAGTCTGTAGTATAGATCGTGACTGCGGTGAGTTTTGTGGTGTGGAGTTTTGAATGTCTATTGTTGAATCTACAGACTCTACAGTAGTGTCTAGTGTGTCTGTAGATGTGTCAAGTGTACTCTGTACTTCCGGCTCACCTGGAGTGCCGTCTAACCCTATCCCTAACTCTTCTATCAGTACAGAGTTGAATACCTCAAACAGTTGTTTCGGCCTTTCATCTAAATTAGCCAGTGCTAAAAATAGTGTACTAATTGTATTAATATATTGTTGTTTTGTCACTGGCTGAAGTCCTACCTGTGGATCGGCCTGTTGCAGTGCAAGTTTATGTGTGATGCCGCTAATTGCAGGTGTAGTGATTGTCTTAGTGACAGGTGTGCCTGTGACCGCTTGGGCGTAAGTTTTGTTTGTGTTCCGTTCAGGGGCTTTGTGTTTGTTTTGTTTAATAGGCGTATTGTTTTGGGGTCGCTCCCTGAACGGTGTTACGGCGAGTGTGTGAATACCGTTACTAATTGTGCGTGGTAATTTGGGGAGATTAAATGTCAGTAGGACCGATGTTGTTGTTTCCCCTTTGTAGTTAACTAGACGTGTCGCCCTACTGATTGTTGGACTGAGGAAGGTGTTTGTCTTGAAATGGTGTGGTATGTTGTATATGACTCCCTTAATAAGTGGTCTGTTGCTGTGCTGTTGTTTTGTTGTGCGTGTGCGTGTTGTCCTCCCCCGGGGGCTATGTCTTTTCCCATTGAGGGGCCTGCTGGATTTATAGGGGGTGAATGTTAGCCCCGCTACCCTTGTTAGGACTAGGGCCCCCTGGACTTGGAGTGCCGTAAGGCACACTAACAAGATAACCCCCGAGGGCAGAAATGTCACCCTTGATGTCCCCGCATGGGATTGAATGTCCCCCCGGGCCTGATTTTGGCTAATCCCCTTATAGGGCCTAAAGTTCCCGTCCCTGGGGTTGGGTTTGAGAACTATGACCTGTTCCCCCATAATGATATTGTGTGTATGAAGTTATCAGTGAGATAAGGAGAAAAATTAGTTAGACCAAGGGTTTGTTAGTACGGGTACTTAGCTGTGTCTAGCTGCTGGAATGGTCTCCGATACTAGTAAACTCCTTAGAATCACACAATCCACCGAATCAAACACTGACACTATAGCACTAATATCCAGGAATAAAACACTAAGAACACTATAAAATATCCACGAATAAGAACACACAAATATAATCCAAGAAACAGCACTGATAAATCCAAATGAATCACTATCTAGCACTAGTCTAACACTAAGAGCACTATCTAGCTATCACGTTAGTGATAGACTAGAACTATGAATAATACCTAATCTACTAAGTAAAAAATCACTATGGCGTCAACAGAATTTTAACACTAGCACTATATACTATCCTAGACTCGCTACGGGGTAAGAAGATCACTGCAGGTGTTGACGCCTCGGGTATCAGGGGGAGAGTGACAGATCCTCATGTGTTTCATGGTTTGCCGGGAGCTCAGATCTGTCGTATTCGATCAGCCCTCAAACGTATTTTTGCGGGGAATCGCTACGATGCAGTTTGCCTACAAATTGGAGGTAACGATTTGAGTTCCCACTCAGCCAATGCCGATCGTGTTGCTGATGGCATTATCGAGTTGGCAACATGCCTTTTAGCACGCTTCGGGGTTCGTGTTGTTTACGTGTGTGCTTTATTTGAACGGGCACGAAAACGCGATTACACAAGGGTGATGTTTCGGTTGCTATTTACAATGAACGTGTCGCCAGAGTCAATGCCTTGCTTTCCTCTCGTCTACATGCAGAACCATTTATTGTATTTTGGTCACATTGTCGTTCAATTTGGAACGAACATGCATTATTGAGTGCAGATGGGGTTCATTTCAAGCACATGAAGCCATACCATAGGTCAATTAAGAGTTGTGTTCTTAATGCGTTATCTCGAGTGAGAGTTTGAAGAATTTGTTACCTCCCTTTGAACGAGATATCACATGGTAGACGTAGTTACTTCCCTTTGATGTAACACTTAACAGGAGACGCAGTGTTGTAGTTACCTCCCTTTGAACAAAATGTGATCTAATTTAGTAGTTACTTCCCTTTGAGCAAATGAGCTACTATATCTCAGGGTTTATGTTTTACTTTAGTTAGAATTGTGATACATAATTGGACAAATATTTAGCACTTGGATGCTTTTCTTATATAAAGGGATTTGTCATTTATTTTTTATTTTTTATTAGTACTCATTAATTGTAAGTTTTATTAAAAAGAAGTCCACCACTGATCTTCTGTTCTGCAATTTCCGCTAATCTACTTATGTATTTAGCATGATTTCAGTTGCAATATTTCCTAATTTTTTTATATAATTAAATCGTCACCATAACTTTATACTGTATATATATATCTGTAAAATTCTCGTAACCCCATTTTAGGAATACATATATGTCCACCTTTGTGCTATAACCCCACTACCAAACACCTCACTGCCGTTGTCCTCGTGACGTCACATCCGGTTATTCCCCAAATCAGCAGTTGATATACAGGTAAAAATCGAGCACTTCGGAGGGCGGTATCTCGGTACTGAAGCGGCCGATTTTGATGCGGTTTTCAACATTCTTGTCAGGAGATCAAACAGAATAACATATCTAAATATCATTTTCCATTCCGCGTACACTTTAATAGCTGATAAAGGCATTTATAAGAGAAAGACTACCATCTCCTGTCAATTTTACCAACACATTTTGACCAAAATATTCTCAAAAGTGTCCTTTATGGTCTGGAAATTCCATTTTTTCATAGGTAAAAATATTCGTAGTTACTATATATAGTACTCATTTTAACCATGATTGCAGTTTTGTATTGAACGAACTTATGATGTAATTGGTTATATATATATATATATATTTGTGGTTTTATAGCAACGACGACAGTTTTTACACAACAAATATTTCATGTTATATAGCATGTAGGTTTCCGTTCAAACAAATTAAAATGAAAATAATGGTATGTTTTATCTCTTCAGTTGTGTATGCTTAAATGTGTATACTATTTATATACTTGACACTCTATAGCAGAGGGTTAGTTTGCTTATAACCATGAACACTTTTCCGGAAAGTTGTAATTACAGCTAGATGCATTTACACACTTGTACTTGACTTGCGCAAACACGTATTGTGTATCCTTGTTTCAGTGAATTGTTGTTAGTATTTCCTGTTTGTTGAATGGAATATTCAATGTGTTTCAGAGCTAAATTCTAGATATACAATACCCAGCAAACATGTCATATTGAGTATGACATTACAATGTTGATTTGTATCCACATATATGTACAGTGTAGGTCATTTCAAATCTCCAGATAACACTCCCTGTTCAAGTATCTACATTATAAATACGTATATGTTTTGAAAAAAATGTTAATACACCGGTATATATACGTCATGCAATCTCCCAATGTGATACAAATGATTGGTAATGTCAATACATGTGTGATGAAACAAATACTATCTAAAATGGTTTTCATGACTCCATGTTATGTTTGCATCTCCATTTCCGGGGTTACGATCACAGACGATCTCTATTGTTCTGGTACATGTCATGTCAACAAGTAATTCAAATTATTCAAATTCAAAGCATTCCCTACCCTCAAATTAAGGCGAAAAGCAGGTGCGTTTGTATAACATTACCTAATACAGCAGAATACGTGTTAAAAGCAACAGATAAAGACATAAAGGACCCATAAGATAATATACAAAGTCTGTAAGATGATTGCAATTTTGTCAAAGTTTCTAAACCAGGAGCTAAATTTTAATACGACCTGGCTTGATGCAAGTCAAACATTCAGAGCAAAGATTGTCACGAGTGTTGGCCTTATAAGTCCAAATAACACCAGCGTCGTCTGCTTTATATTGACTTAATTAGCGCTTACATAACAGACAAAGAATACCAGTAGTGGAGTGCTGTTATGGTTTCTTCATGGACCTCAATACATTACTTTTCCTACATTGATAAGGGAATTAATACTGATTATTGCCCTTAATTTTGTTTGGTTTTGGTAGTGAAGAAAAGCCGGAGTGTCCAGAGAAAAAACTACTACCAACTACATGGAAACTGATACAACATTGATTGCTTTGATTTCTGTTATTGTTACAAGCTACACTGCACATACAAATATATTATTATCAATGACGAAATATCGACAATCATTCCATTTAGATTAGATACATTTGTATCTTGAATTGCTCATCATGCACCTTGTAAACTCTCCTGTCATCGACGCATATACATCTTACTCATCATTAAAGATGCAAATTCTCGTATGACAAAACTCTCAGTATACCAAGACTTGACTTGTCCGTTAGTGTCTAGAGTGTGGATCAATTAGTGATAATGAGTGGGAAGTGGTATGTTATGAAACTGCAGAATAGATAACACACTGAACATTCAGTTTAAAATTATATGCAACTTACACCAGAATAAACTATCAATCGCCACTCTTCACTTCGATTGGCGCCCATATTTTTGAAAAACGAATCTTCCTTATCGAACAATATACATTATCTCCTCAACAGCATATCACATATACATATGCGCTTTAAGTTACTTACCAATAACTATGAAAACGATATATGTATATCATGAACATGATACACCTATTCGTATGCATGGACAATGACCGTGTTCATGCTTCCACAGAATGGCACTCTACCATAAAGGCAACAGGTGAAATGAACGAGATTTCTTCTATATCAAGTTCATGGTAGTCCTTCGGGAAATAACCGTTCCCCAACAACCATAATTGGAACTTTCAACCTGCTGGATTTAAAATATCCGAAAAGGAGTCAAGCAATATACACGGACTTGCTCCAGGTAGCTGCGCATTCCTCTAGTTTGGTTTTGGGAAAGAGAGGGATTCATCCACAGAGTCCATTAATCACACCAACAAACTCCTTCTAGAGAATGCTCTGAGATACAGGATTTAGAATTTGACTCCAACAAAGTGCATTTAACCACTGAAGGCATCTGTTGTATGTGAGTTATCAACTCTGGGATAATCCCGGAGACTGCGAGGGGAGACGATCAGTAGTAGATTAGGGACTGGGGAGACAGATGACATCAAGAATAGTAGAATCATGGCACGATTGGTTGACATCCCAAAGTTTTGCTCCTGCAAGTAAATACTCACGTTATCAACTAAATTAAGGACTTCAGGAAGAAAGACATAGAGTCTTACATCTGAGGGAACGACAGGCTCAACAAAGCTTGTGCGATTGATGCGATTGAAGCAGCGCTGTTTGTACAAAGGAATGAAAGAGAGAGCAGCTCAGGAGACAGAATAACATTGTTTGAAGATCTGACAAATAGGGGAGATAGAATCGATAAGTAAGGCATTAAATATAAACATGTGATGACTTGGTGTGCACGATCCAATTCGTTAAGAAACATGAGAGAACAAACAGGGTGCACACCAGAGCAAATATAATGTTATGACACGGAAAACGTCATATTAATATTTTATTGGTTGAATACATGCAAATTACACCTTTGTATTCTATAGAAATAACTGTTAGTAACATCAGATTTTTCTTTTCTGTTTTAGGTTTTCATCGCACACATGCGTATCGAACGATTAAAATAAACGGTTCAATAATTCAACATCGTTGGGTCGCATATTCGGTTAGCTGCCAAAACAGTGAAAAATTCAATGTTTATTGCTTAACGGTAAACAATGTCGGTCGAGGGTACGGACAACTCGGAAAGGCTGAACCAGCCAGAAACTGAAAATGACTCAAATAGTGACCAAACGGTCAGAAAACCTAATTCTGTTAAAACCGGAAAAAGTAGCTCATCTAGTTCGAGGTTGGCACGTCAAACCGTTAAAGCTGAAGCCGCTCGTGTAAAAATTGAGTTGTCGAACCGCGAACTGAATTGATGAAACGTAAAGCTGAACTTCAGGGAGAGTCTATTCACAGAACGCTGAAGTTGAAATGCCTGAAAGTCGAGGAAGAATATGAAGTGGAGAACGTTAAAATGCAAACATTATTGGAAATGATGAATCAGACCCTAAATCGGGCGTTTCCTAATCGAAAGTTTACCAACGAACAAGAAGGAAAAGAATTTGATCTTAAATTAAAAGTCAAAATAACCATCGGCCTGCTCTGGAATCAGGGCACACCCGGTCCAGTATCCGAACAGTCCTACGTGCCTTTTATGCCACAAACACCCACACTCTAACCGCAAACGACAGGAAACTCCTTATAAACCGAAAGCGTGCATGTGTCTAAAGTTAATGAAGGTGAAACAAAAAACACACATTTATTTCAACCGTTCACTCAAAACCGTTCACACATCCGTCGGTATTAATGATGTCTACAGCGGGCCGCCACAGAACACGTCTGTGTCCCCTACAAATGCACCTCAGGACTTATATAGGGGAACTAGGGCACCCGAGGACACATACAGGTGAATGAGTGCACCCAGGAATACATACACGTTTGTGCCCACTGCGAGTGCACCACAGAACACATACACGTATGTGCCCCCTGCCAATGCACCTCAGGATACATACAGGGGAATGAGTGCATCTCAGGACACATACAGGGGAAAGATTCTGGGGTAGCAGCATTGGATATGTCTCAGTACTTATTGAAACGCGACTTGTTTACAAACCGACTGTTAAATTTACCGATCAACCAGAATTTTACGCCATGAAAAAATTCTTACAAAGATGTATGCTCAAAATTGACCCGTCCCCGACAGAAGAGTTAGACATGCTCGTCAAGTGGCTGGGCCCTACCTCCTTAAAACAAGCTTTGAGCATTAAGTCGTCTTTCGCTAATGATGCGACTCGTGATGTCTAATTCATATGTCAGGACACTCGTTAATTAAATGACTATATGGTCTTTCTAGCAAAACCTGTCGTTAAACGCCGAGTATTACTTAAACGTAACGGTCACTGTTTTCGGTGTTGTGATGGAAAACACATGCGGAATTTGTGACTGTACATTGCAAAACTTGCGACAGCAACCGCCACTGTACGGGTATGCATTTCAATAAACCTACAGTAGAAAACAAGCCTAACGACTGGAAGAATGCGAACAAATGTGATAAAGCTAACGGCGGGGAGAAGATTAAGGTCAACTCCATTTGCACGGAAATCTGCGGTCGTGATTCTCAGGGAAAATCCTGCGCTAAAATGGTCTTGGTAAATTTCCGTCACAAGTCAATCCTCACTTGTCCAATTCCTGCCTACGCTATCTTGGACGAACAAAGTAATAGGTCCCTCGGTCGAGCAGAACGTTTCAACACCTTTGATCCGAACTCGTCTTCCGAGGAATATCTACTCTCAAGGTGCAGTGGTAATGTACAAAACAGCGGCAGACGGTCATCAGGATTTGTATATTTGTATATTTGCTTGAAGTTCCAAACTTGATAGAATGTGACGCAATTACTATCAATAGGCAGGAGATTCCAGATATTGCAGTGAATTACACACATCTCTCTGACATTTCATCTCCTCGCTTGAAGAGAACGCCGAAATTCGAATGCTGATCGGTCGAGATATGATCTCCGCGCATCACGTTATCGAACAAAAATTAGGCCCTCCGGAGCAGCCATATGATCAGCACCTGAGTCTTGGTTGAATGATAATCGGCGAATCTTGTCTGAATGGTCAACTTACCCAGTCCGCTACGAACGAAATGAAGACTTTGTTTCAACCTAATTAAGACTTTGTTTCACCCTAATAAAGGTCATGCGTCTATCTTAGATCCGTACGACAACAAGTTCGAAGTGTCTGATATCTTCCGTCGTACAGTCGGTGAGAACAAACCCGGCATGTCGGTCGACGAAAAACATTTTCTGTCCTTAATAGGTACAAAAATGAAAAAAAAAGATAGTAAAGGAAGTTGTAAATGGGTTGCCCCACTACCTCTTAAGGACGATAGGCCGCGTTTACCGAACAATAGGAAACGGGCATTAGACAATGCTTAAAGTCTTTACAACAGTCTTCGACGGAATCCAGTAAAGAAGGGTTACTTCCTCATTTTCTTGCAAACCTTAATCGATGCCGATTGATCCAGCTGCGGAATGCTGGTATCTTCCCTTGTTCAGGATGTATCAGCCCCAGAAATAGGACCGTATACGACGAGTCTTCGACTCATCTTCCAGTGTCAATGGAGTGCTGCTAAACAGTGTACTGGTGTCTGTTAGCAGTAGCTACTTATGGTTTCCGCAGGACAGCGCTCGAAGCCAAAGAAAAATACGGAGAAGACGTAAGTCAGTTCGTACATAGGAAAGCCTACGTAGACGATGCACTTTCGTCGAACTCATCAGAGGAAGTAGCCATTTAACTTCTCAAGCGGACTCAGAAAGCTCTCAAGGGATTCGGACGGTTGCGTCTTCAAAAAGGTTTCGTCCAATTCTAGTGCTGTGTTATCTGCGTTCGAAAACGTTGACTTAGCCAAGGAACTAAAAAACGTTGAACTCGGTCATGAAGGTCTACCTATCCAACAAAGCCTGAGCATCTCGTGAAAACTTCGGGATGATCAGTTCACCTTTCAAGTGTCGCCGCAAGATAAGCTTTTCACTAGGCGGGGTGTTCTATTTACCATAAACAGTTTGTTTGACCCCTTGGGTCACCAGTGACCATTGCAGGTAAAGCAATACTGCGTGAGGCAATATCCGACGGTCGTGATTGGGACGAGCCTCTTCCGAACGAACATAGCGACAAATGGGAAGCGTGAAAGTCGTCCTTGCATAATCTCGTTTCCGTGAAAATATCACGCACCTACGGTAGTACATCTGTTAGCCAAACAGCTAAAATGAAACTTTGTATTTTCTGTGACGCTTCGGAAATGGCCTTCACTAGACTCAACGATCTCGCTGAAAAACAAGAATTTGGGTTTGTGTAAGGGAAGGCTAAACTGGCCCCAAAACATGGGCATACCATCCCTCGCCTAGAGCTGTGTGCCGCCGTACTCGCGACGGAACTCTATGAAGTAATAAGAAGCGAATGTGATGTTTGACGGCGTACAATTTTTCACGGACAGTAAGGTTGTTCTGGGGTACATCGCAAACCAGTGCCAGCGATTCTTCACGTACGTCGAACAACGAGTCGAACGCATCCGCAGATGCAGCATTCCCGAGCAGTGGAATTACGTGCATTCTAAACTCAACCCAGCCGATGAAGGAACTCGCTCGGTACCAGCTGGTAACTATGACTGATAGCCTTTGGCTCAACGGTCCCAAAGATATTCTCTGTAACGTTAATGATCAGGGTGATTCGGAGAAAGATCCCGAATATCCTCTCATGAACCTTGACGGAAATAACTTCAAAACGGAAGTCAAGTCAGTAACTGTACCTGTGAAACAATCTGACATCGGATCAAGGTTTGAACATTTCTCATCGTGGTATGGGGTTAAAGGTGCGATATCGAATCTCAAACATGTCGCATCAAGGAAAAGCGCCAAAGACCACACAAAATGCTGTCAGCTAATTCGATTTGACTGTGGTACGAACTTTGTTGGCGCAGCGATGTGATTAGCTCTGATGTCAGGGATTTCTTGTCAAGAAAGGGAATAACCTTGAACTTCAATTCCGCTCATTCATCCCATATAGGTGGTGTCTGGGAACGTTTAATTGGCGTCTCACGCAAAACTCTTGACTCTCTCTTTTCCGGCGTCGCGCATAAGAACCTGACACATAGTTTTGACTACCTTCCTAGCGGAAACGAGGTCGATCTTAAACTCAACCAGTGACTGGTATACCTGCAGACCCGGACTCGCCATCGACGCTTCTGACCATGCAGACTACTCATACGGTGGATTATAATTGCATTGAGGACTTCAATACCAAGGACATCTACAGGAGTCAATGGAGATGTGTCCAGCATCTTGCTAACTGCTTCTGGAAACGGTGGAAAATCGAGTTCCTTTCGTCACTGCAGGGCAGGAAGAAGTGGCAGGATCACTCGAGGAACGTTTGGGAAGGAGACATCTTTCTTCTAAGACATCAAACTCTACATCATAACGAATGGCCTATGGGAGTCGTGAGTAAAGTCATCGTGAATAGTGACAGTCGTGTTCGTATGGACTAAGTACGAGTAGGTCAGGACTTTGTGACATTTGGTTCTACGTACTATACTGATTATGTTGTTTTACACAAATTTTCTTATGATGAACAGTAAGAGGAAAGATGTAACTCAACTGTGGCAACAAATCCATCGATTTACAAGCGAATCAAACGACTCGGAAAATTATATTGTAATGGTCTTGTCCAAAGTAGCATCATCATTATGCGGCTAGGGTAGAGAACTTCACAGGGAAAATGAAATATTGATAAAACGGGGATAACACTATCCAGCATGTTCAAGTGTTGGGTGTTCTGAGATGATTTCCCCTCTTGCTTATCCAGTCAGTGATACATAAAGCTAGAGCAATCTGAGACACGAAGACGGAGCAGTATGTCAAACAGACAGAGTCTTGGAACAACGCACAACTATGGTGAACAGACGATGCCAGAGGGAGGAGTATTATTTTAATTATGCAGTTGTAACATATGGGCGATGTGGGGTACGGCAACTGCGCTAGGACATGTGATGACATCCACAAGATGTGGACATAGCATCTAAACTAGGACATTTGGTGACATCCACAAGATCTCTGTAATTCCTGTATTACCAGTCAACCTCCTTAGTTAGTGACTGGAATTAGGCCCCAATGGGCTTCTCTATACAATCACTGTTCGTAGGCATGTTTGAAGTGAAAGGTTGGAGAATGAAATGAGCAGTACAATGAACAGTTTGTCTTGGAGAGAAGATAGAGGCCTTAAAACAAACCATTAAATGACTGTATCATCAACTGTCAGATTACTGTCATCTATCCATCGTCCGGGTAGTAATTATATATGTACATGTATAAGCTTATTCGCAGCCTTCATTGCTCATGCAAGTCTACACTTCATTCATTCCTGATATATCCTTAATATGTACATATATCTAATACATTTGTGTAACAGATGTCCGATGGCGTTATATGTAGTATAGTGTATAATCGATATTAATATACTGGGGAAAGACCGAGACTCCTGCATCGAAGATCCACACTGTACTGTTTATCTTTTTCGGACAATATCAACAATCATTTCAAACTATCTGAAGCTTCTCAAAAATCGGTTGGTAAAAACTAAACAATGTTAACAAGAAGTTGTTGTGTTGTTGTAAGATCGAGGTTTTCCCCCAGACACAACAAACGGATTATATCTCATTGTATGAATTGTCTACACAGCTGACGTGTCATCTTTCACCATAAGCTCCAACTTTTATCCGGGTTCTATTTACAGATATATAATCAAAGTACTGAAAGTACTAAAGGGCTCGGTCTCGATGATAGGAGGAATATATTTCTAAGGTCAATACTACTGTAGTTTTGTACAATAAGAAATAAAATTGGCTGGTGTTCCTTCCAGTTTGTACTTTTGAGGATTCCTTGGACACCAAGGTGTAAAATAAGAGACACATACTAAATGTCAAATGATTTTATAACACCTTCAGCATTTTCCTTGTTAATTTGATGTTAATGAAAATATCCATTCTTAATGACTATTGTCATCACGTTCCTGGGACCACAGTATCAGTTAACAAGTATTGTTTTGAAGCAGAGAAAGACAAGAGGCATACTTTTCTATGTCAAAATGTCTTAAATATAGAATATGTCTGTCCTCTAGAAGACTTATCACCCCATGTGATTTTTGAATAAATTTGTCAATTGGTCTACTTTTAACAAGTTTTGTAATTATTCTTTTGTAAAACAACAAGTTGATTGATATACATTGTATCCGAACTTCAATTCAAACCGGATAACTTGTTAGCTCAATGAAATTGTTTGTACACTATCTTAACTTCAGGATTGTTTTACAAAATTACAAATGAATTTTTCTACATTTTTTATTTTCAAATCCCCATACCTCTGATGAGTATAATAAAACTGTCATTACAAGTGAATCAAATATTTTCAGTTTAAGATGAACAGGAAGAGATACATTCCTTTATTTCTTATGAATAACAAACACCGATTTAATTGTTTGTTCAGCAGGTTTTTTCCCTTTCTTTAAAAACGCTACCATTAACATTATTTTCTGTACCTAGATATGTAAACAATTCTTATAAATCTAATTCTGTATTCCATAACATCAACTGTAGTTGTTGTACCGATTTACGTCTTGAGAATATCACAATTTTTATCTTTCTGATATTAAGTTCTAATTTCCATGTTATGCAATATTGTTAAAATTCATGTAACATTTGTTGTAGACCATCAGATATTTCTGATATCATAACAGTGTTATTGGCAAATAATATGATAAAAAGTTTGGGATATATTCCAATATCATATACCGTAAAAACTGGTATAATTTGCGCAGGTACTTTTTAGGGCTGAAAATGCTTAAAAAATCTACTATCAGTATATTTAGCGCATCAAAAAAATGGGGAAAAACAATGTCCATGGAGTCCCAAAACCGATGTATGAAGGTGACAATTTCAATGCAAAATATTCCCCATAAATGCTTGACAACTTGCACAAAAAATGCTGTATTTAGAAGAAATAACATATGAAAACCGCATTGTGTTTGTTTCCTTTTATTGGCCACCGTAACCTGAAACTGAAATATCTAGCAGATGTCCAAAACATCGACGGTTTGGTCCGCCGTACTCCGTGCACCTGTCAATGTTTTGAGATATTACACATGAATAGAAATCAGGAATATTTGAAAGGAGTAGAATATATTTTCTTAAATTGGCACAATAAGTAATTAGTGTGTTTGAGATCATTAACAATCAACAGCAATCAGCTAGCGGATACGTAGTTTAGCTTGCAACAATCACAGTGTGCATAATTTGTCAAGATTTGTAAGACAAAATATTCTTTTCCACCAGGTAAGATTCTAAGTCATGAAGGTAGATTGAAAATAGGAAGGGAGATAAAATAACCAGATAAATATTTGTAGCGGGATCAGACTGGGTTGATTATCGGTGATCAGGTAGCTCATTCGGAAGAGCTACATTTTCTTCTCTCCTGTTACAGAATTGGCACCCAACTAAATAACCAAATTAAATTAAACTTATTGTGATGGGGTTGTGAACAGGTTAGTGTTGATATATGTGAAGAATAACATCTTATTGTATTATCGGCACGGTGACACATGCAGACAATCCCCAGAACAAATTTTACAGAACTTTTACCGAAGGTGGTGAAAATTTTGGCCAGCGATGCATTTCATTGCTGGTGTTTTTATATAGTATATTGGAGTATTTTTTATATATGTATACTATATATTATTGACAGAACGTCAAACTCCTGTGAAAGTATGGTTTAGTGGTAATCTCTGAACGTGCTTTAGTATATAGATATAATCTGATATTTATACATGTGCTTATGAAATTATCGATAATTATGGATGTGGTAAATATTCATACCTTATTAACTGCCGTTAATTTTAAGATTACGCCACCTTGGACATTTACAAAATGTTCACCGTCTGTCACGTGCTTTTTATCAGTAGACCAAGTTTGTCCAAAATTTTGTTAGAGTTGTCTTTCTTCCATTGTAGTAAGGCCATGTGCCATAACACAGCCGTGATAAATGCATCTCCATTTCGCCATGAAATGTATTTTCTCCGAGACAAATTTGATCCAAATTACAAAATTCATTATGGTATCAATTTTGATGTTCGAGGTGAAATATTGATTTCATTGTTTTCCGTTACGGGATAACTGTCACTAATAGGGAGTAAACGTCTGGGGGGAATCAGCTTCGGAGCGAAGCATTTTTGGGACGAAACGTCTTCATTCATTGTAAATACCATTTTGGGGACGAAAAGTCTAGATACTTTGTAAACAATTCAGGAGGAAATTTTCAAACAGAAGATCTTTTGGATAGTGTATATAGTAAGGATATGAAAGCCGTAATATACTATTCCTATTTCAACGTTACAGATACGCTTATTTCAGTAACTTTCATATTCAAAATTTGCTATTTAAAATTCCCGGTAAAATCAAAGTTGTTGAATACACTGCCGCTAGGAGCGCTAGTATCTGCGAGCAATTTCTAAGCCAATCATATTGAGGAAATTGACTGCAACCACGATCACAATGGCGAGGTGACCCTCGCCAAAAATGTATTAGGACATTGATGTGAGGGTAATAGTTTTCTTTCATAATGGTCATAATTATTGTAATGCATCACCATTACATTGAATAATTTTAGTATAGTTTTTTTTCTAATTTCTAACGATATCGTAGCAATCACTCCATAAACCTGTGGTTGTTGAATTTACAATGTTGTCCTGTTTAATATTGTACCATTTGATAGTACTTGAATTTTATAGCATATTTTGTCTGAAATATTCCCATGCATTATTTTCTCAAGCCAAATGATATAAAGTACTTTAATTTGTGTTAATTTCATATGAAGGCTTTATGAAACTTGTATCGAAATTTCGATACACTTATAATTTCATGTCATTTTTTTATCATTTTATCTATTAGACATGCTCTGATTGTTCTCTTTTCTGTTTGTTAATACATGGTCACGTGAGGTTCGACATTTAGCATATCGACTCGATGTTTCCGGTTTTAGAAACATCGAGTTAATGTGCCTTCTGTGACGTCATTACCCAAACGTTGAGTTCTTCAGGGTGACGTCCTGTAGCCATCGTTCTTCCTGCAATTAATATATAAATCGGATAATTCTTTTGACATTTGTACATATATCTAATACAGAAGTTTTAAAAGTACCTTTGATTCGATCCATGCGGTGTTGTAACGCCTTGGTAGAATCTAAAATGATGACCTTGGGAATTCTACCAAGGCGTTATAAAACCATACGGGCCTCAACAAAAGTCCATAATTGCTTTGTTTTTTGGAAATCTTCAATGACATGCAATAAACCCATTGTCTGATGTTTTTAGCTTACTGAAGGTGCTTCACGGGTGTATTGGGGACGAAGTATATTCATCAGTACACGTAAGTATGCAAATCGACTTAAAGTCACAAGATGCATAGACCTTTCTGGAAAAGGACAATCAAGAATAACAATAATTGATGAGAATAATTTTTCCTCTATATTTCTAGGATTTCGAAATTTTATAACAGCTTCAAACACAAAAATATAATTACAATTAAGGTATGATTTAGTCTTTGTTTTATATTTATTATGAACTGGGACTACAGCAAAACCTAAATGAAGTTTTAATTTGATTAAAATCTTCATTTTGTCAAGCCCTCTTTTTAGCATGTTAAATTTTTATGTATTTTAATATAGGGATTCAAATAATGATTTAAGCCTATTTAAAAGTGACCGTTATTTAAAGTATGTTTCTTTACAGTGGCTGAGAAAGGACATGAACAATTAAAAGTTATTGGCATGCGTGCAAACGCAAAAGTATTGCGTGTGAACGCAATAATTATTGCGTGTGAATATACATGTATTGCGTCCATACGCAATAGTATGGCGAATCGAGGCCAGTTACCTTACTTGAAATCGACAGGTGGCGCTTCGGGCGACCCGGTCCAAGTTGGTTTCCGGTAACATTACGATTTTAGACGATTTCGTCAACGATTTTCTGCGTCTCTTTTATCGCTAAAAGTCGTTATCCTGAATGAAACTTTGCCGGTAACGATGTCTTCAGACAAGTATGGAACATGGACAATTGATCAACTTAAGTGTGAACTGAAGAAACGCAATGCGAAAGTGTCTGGGCGTAAAAAAGAACTGATTGAAAGGTTAGCTAATGTACTGTATGTAGGGCCTATGTATAACGTAAACAAAGATGGTCTGATGCGCTCATCCTGTTTTGGTTTTTGACAAAGGTCGCTAGTATTATCAATTAATCATACTTGCTGTAAATAATAAACAAATAAAGAATTATTATGGCTGTTTTAGATTCATGGCGTTATTTGTTCTTGTTTAAAATACGTCTGTATTCGGTAGACTTGTGTAAGTCCGACTGTGCTTGAACGCATTGTAAATTCTTATGGGGGATCGTCAAGTCGATATCATCGCAGCTATGCAGCCTATCTATTTTATCCAGACATGATTATTTTAAAATTTCTTTAAAAAATGTTTATAAAATACAAGATCAATATAAGATAGTGGACTGCTATTGTATGTAAATTTGCCTGTATAATGTAATCATTTGTGAACATATGATAACACCCCTTGTTATAGATATAGACTACTACCGTCTACTGTAAATTTGTTGAGCTTCATAGCTAAAAACCACTCAATATTTGAACTACAAGAACTTGTTTAATGGCTTGAGTTAATTTATTGATAGCTATAGTAGTAGTATTAGCTTCAATTGCAATTTCAGACTGGAATCATATACAAGAAATTTCAACTTTGGCAGCAATAATGACGTCAGAATGGAAGATTTCAAAATGCAGCTTCCAGATGAAGCAGGGTATTGTGACCTGAACAGTGACAGAAAATTCCCTAATGTAACAACTGCTAATATAAACACTTACCTTGAACAATATGACAAATCTATTGAGAAGGTATCGATGAATATGTACAAAGAGAAATACCTCATGTACATGCGAAGTGTTAGTTATAATGATATGTTCTTTGTAAGAAGTTCCTGTCATGCTGAAATGTCAAAATCAGTAGCTTACAAAATTGATGTTTCATTTGATTCTGATGGGCATGTTCAAGAGTCACAGTGTGAATGTGCTGCGGGCATGGGACCAAATGCCCACTGTAAGCATGTGTGTACTGTACTGTATGCTGTATCAGAATTTTCTTGTAAAAAACATGTGATCGTGGAACTAACATGTACAGAAAAGCTACAAACTTTCCATCATGTAAAGAGGTATAAGGGATCTCCACTTAAAGCAAGAGAGTTGAAAATGGATGGTGCTAATGAAGTCTGTAACATAAAATTTGATCCTAGACCATTGCATTTGAGAAAGTGTGACAACTATAAGGACAATTTCAGAAACATTTGTCTGTCTTCTCCAGGAATTTCTAATTTACCAATTTTTCAAACTTTTGTTCCAGCAAATACATTGGCTGTAGCTCATGATCATGACTACTTTGCTTTGACGCATGAGGATAATTTTCTGACTTCATTAGGTGTAAAAGATGTTGATGAACATTATGTTTCTAAAATTGAGTCAAACACGAGAGAACAATCAAACAGTAAACTTTGGGGAGCAGAGAGAAGCAAAAGGCTTTGCTCCTCTTCATTTGGAAGAATATGCAAGTTGACAAGCCTCACCGATAAAAAGCGGCTTGCAAGTGCATATCTGAAACCAGCTGAAAAGTTGAAGGCCCCATCCATTATTCATGGGAAGAAGTATGAACCATTTGCTATAGAAAGATACATGTCAGAAAAAAAGTGTGATGTTTCAAAATGTGGACTATTCATTTCTGAATCCCATCCTTATTTGGCAGCTTCACCCGATGGTGTAGTTGAAGGGTCACATTTAGTTGAGGTTAAGTGTCCGTATGTTTCTAGAGACAAGGAGATCACCCCGCAGTCCATACCATACCTGAGAGAAAATGGGGAGGGAAATCTAATCTTATCTCCTAAGCATGATTACTTCTATCAAGTCCAAGGACAGCTTTTTTGTACCAAAATGCACAGATGTGATTTTGTTGTTTTCACTCTGTGTGATATGAAAATAATTGAAATTGAAAGAGATGATAACTTTATATCAAATATGGTTTCCAGTCTCACCAACTTCTTTGATGAATACTTCTGTCCAGCACTTCTGAGCAAACAGTACTATAAAACGTACAAAGGAGATGTAGAAGTTCACAGAAAATAATCACATAAGAGTACTTGTCAGATACTGAGTTGGATGTATGAACAGATGTATGAGTGTTAAATGCTTAGTAATGTCAAATTTCCATTCTTCCTTGAATGATTTTTTTTTTTATTTTGTTAAGGTTATGAGAGAATAATGATTGAGCACAAGTAAAATTAAAATTGCAAAATCATGGCATAATTTAAGCTGATTGATGTAAAATTCACTGTCTCAATTATCAATTTATCATTATTTCAATTATCATTTTCCTCCTATGGCATAATATAAACAAAGTAAATAATTATTCCTTCTATTTACAGTTTTCTGTAAATATACCATGTTTTTTTACCAAAATGTTCTGTCAAACATCCTGACATTGTCTTAGATCTATTCAACAGCTGATTCATGATCAGTGGAACACATCATTTGTTATGGAGGCTGAGGTATCCTGTTTGTATAGTGTGATATTTAATCATAAACATTACCACCAATATTTTCATAATAACAGTTACAGATCTAGTATGTGTTCCAGTATCATTGACATTATGCAGCACTTGATAATGATAATTTCAGAAGGTACATGGGTGATTAATTATTGAGTCAGTGCCATTTGTAAATATATCACATATAAACTTTATGAAAAATAATGGAAAGAGTAATGAATTTATGTACTTTTATTGTTATCAGTTATGTATTCTGACATGTGCGTACCAAGTACCCGCTACTGTATAACATGATAATTAAAGATTTGAGTTGTCAGTTCACTCTTCTCTGAACGATTAAGTTTATCAGTACATTGCATAAAGTACACTTATATGATACAAGACACTACGAATGAATCTTTATGATCATGTTGAAATTTAACCTCTCCAAAATATTGACCAAGTTCATTTATTAGCCAACTTGTTGTTTGTTTTGTCTAAAGCATACAAATAAAAATTTTACTTTTATACATGTAAGTGATATACACTGTCACTTAATTAATGTAAACAAAAAATATTTCGCATGTAAATTTGTTGCAGTATTTGATTTACCGGTATATAAAATGTAAAGACAAAGTGAGTTTGACTCTGGGATACTTTAGCTGAGTGATTCATGTCCTGATAGGCTGAAAGTGAACATTACCATGGCAACAATCTCTAGATTTCCACATGTGCACTAATACTTCTAGGCCGCTAGTTTGAATCCCATGTGGGACATGAACAGATAGACCTGTAGTGACCGCTAGCTATAGCTTGTCAACGGTTTTTTCGCTGGGTACTCTGGCCTTTCCTCCACAATCTAAACCTGACAGGTCCTTATAAGCCTGGCTGTTCCAAACAAACCAAACCTTTAAATTACTTATAAACTTACTGTGTTCCAGATTAGCTTCAAAATCATTAGGACCTTTTGGGATTTTTACAAAATTTTGTTATGACAATATTGATATCTATAGCTAGCTCTATTGGAATGATTATGGATTTTCAAAATCTTAAGGACATTTGGAAAGAGTATATACGTACTAGCAAAATGGACTAAATTAAGTAAATTTATCCCCAATCTGAATCACTGACTTAATTTATATACACTATTAATATAAATATTTAGTTATAAATGTAAATACATTTAAAGGGACAATTCAGTGAAGGTAATTCTGCTAAAAATGTATTGTTCTACATTCGTTATGAAACATATATTAACAAGAAATATTGACAAATTTCATGAGTCATGACATTATGTAATTTGATTGATATCGTTGAAATTCCAAATCGTTGATCAATACGATTAAGCAGGTACATCATGTATGCTGTACCAACACCCAAGCCAAAGTCATGCAAGTTAAAACAAATGCAGTACATAACCAGAGGAGTTGATAAAATAATGTTTAGACAAGAACATGCATCTAATTAGGTAAACACCCTACTGTAAGAGCGATATGAGTAGTTCTAGACAAAAAAATCTTTACTACAAGAATGGCAAGGGCCAGGGTTCTGCATGCAAGACATCCGATCACTATAGTGTAAAACTGAATTGTCCCTTTAAGCATGAGATGGAACAATGCAAGGGCGAAAATTACAAAGCATGAAGCAAATAAATATAATTTCAGTTGCCAACTTTGTCTCTGTACTTGTCATAGGCTCAGTTAATATTTTATAAGTTTTTGCTAAACCAATTATTCGTTCAATATGAACACGCTTGCTTGCAATTTTCCTATCCTTCATGACAATTTCTCCAGAAAGTCTATTCTTCTTTTTAAAGAAACTTGGTATGTTTATAGATATATCCATCGGTGCAAATATATCTTGTACATTAAAGCCTTTGTCAGCCATAATAGAATCCCCAGGGTCACATTTTGTTAATAGATTGCTTCTCTCACATATCTGACGGTCACTAGTTGAACCAGCATAAGCTGGGGAAACATATGAAATAAACCCACCAGGTGTGGCACCAACGAGAGTCTTCACAGTGTTTCTGTTTTTATATGTTGAAAAGGTAGCTTGTTGAGCCTTGGGTGCTTTTGGCTTCTTAATAGGACACTCAGTTCCATCAACAATTAATCTGGTGGTGGGAAACTTCAATCCAAAGTCAGATGGTGTAAAGTGATGTACAAGTTCTCTTACTGGCCACAAATCTAACTCTTTCCATTGTAAATACATAAAATTTATCCAAGTTAATACAATATTAGATACTGTGTTGTCAGATATCCCGAAGAGTCTTGACAGTTCAAAATTAGTAGTGTGACGTCTTAATTTCATCAATGTCATAAAAAATTGATTTTCAACTGACATATTACAAACTTGATGTCCTATATATTCCAACGAATATGCTGCTGGTCCAAGTGTTCTTAAAACAAACAGAAATCGAAAATAATTTTCTAGTCCAGTATAAAAATGTATTCCAGCATCATCATCAATGAAGTTATAAATGTTAAACATTGGATGAGCTGGTGTCTGAGTGGATGAAGTAAAGGTGGTTGGAACACTTATGTCAGACTTGGTTTCATTTTCCTGTAATACTTCACCGGTTTCATCATCACAAATCTCAACATTAAGTCCAATGTCTGGTACAGTGTGTAAATTGTCATCAGACTCAGTATTAGCTACAGCATCAAGTTCTACGAGTAGTTTCCTTTTGATACCTCTATTCATTACACGTTGTCCTCTAGCATGGTCCTGTGGCGATGGTTCATCAGTCCATGAGAATACACTTGGAACAACACCTTTCTTTAGACGTTGATGTAATGGTGATGATCCTAAAAATATTAAAAGTGAAAAATAAAAATTAAATTTTGCAGCTGCATGAATCACATTTTAATACCACTTAAAATTTAATATGATAATTACATATTGCTTTGATGTAAAAAAAAATTAATACACATTTGCTCATTTTTTGTTTGTTTATTTTGCTTTTTATCCTTTTTACACATACACAGAGTATCATGGGAATCTCGTTTCATTAAACCTTAGCACTTGCAAGGCGTAAATTAAATATTTTATATCTATCTACATGTGCACGTGTCAAAGACGTAATAGCAACGATATATTCCAGATAACACTGAATCCTTATGTATGTTGTGTGTGAGGGTGTGTGTGTGTGTGGAGGGAGGGGACCGGGTGTGATAACGAAGCGACTATGTTTAGCCGATAGCAGTAGTTACTAGATCGCTCGATATAACAATATCAGTATTATATTACAACATTAGTTGTACATGTCGTATTTTCTACATCGTGAATATGTCTGACTGTACTGTAGAGATTGTGCGATCACTGGTTGCAGTACCGAGCAGGTACCGAGCAGGACCTGCCGAGTGCATTTAACTGTTTACAGTCATATCTCTTTCCAGTCAGATAACATTAGACCGTCGCCTCGGACGGTAATCACTACGAGTCCGAAATACCATCATAACATATATGCATACACAATGGTCAAACACGTTTTTTTTCAATGAAATATTATAATTAGTCTATCTATAAACTAACTTACCATAAGATGTTTCTTGACTGTAATCATCGTCCTTGAAATGCATTTTACAGACGACGCTATGTTGGTTTGGCTCCCACAAACTAAACCTGGTATTGCCTCGCTTGATAGCACAAATCCATGCTTTTCGCAGCTTACTTTCGGTGGGGAAACTATGACCTCCTCTATTGTGACACCCAGGTACGGAACAACAGGTTGAAGGCATTATAAAACAGCTTTGTTGACAGTGCTCACGGTTCAGTAATTCACAATGGCGTATCTAATATAGCTGGATAAAACCCGAGACTTAATATAGAGGAGTTCCGAGAGCGGGACCGGCTTTCCCCCTGCTGCCACCTAGAATACCGGTAACGGTAGATAACTGGCCTCGATACACCATTGATTTCGCATGCAATAATAGTTATTGCGTGTGAATATACATGTATTGCGTCAACAAGCAATAATATTGCGTTCGCATTCAATAATTATTGCGTTCTCACGCAGTAATTATGCGTTCGCGCGCATAACTTTTTATTTTTCATGTCCTCTCCCATCGTAGTATTAATACTATTGCATGTGAACTATTTCATGTCCTTTCCCAGTTATCTTATTTCCTAGCCACCTTCATCCTCGATACTCCATGGGTTCCAATCACTTACGATCTCTACACCCCTGGAGTGGATTATCTCATAGTTAAAACTGGAGACAACAGAACAGAACAGGTACGGCACACTGTATGTGGTTGACTGTGGATTTGGAGTTGGGCGTCGCACTCTCTGTATAAGTCTTCAAAGGAAATCTTTGCAGGCCTGTGATTAGTTCAGATGTTTTCCTCTGAGCTGCCTTCAGTTTTACTTTGAGACAGTCAAGGGGTGTAGAGATCGTATGTGATCGGAAACCCTGTCCAGAGTATCGAGGATGAGCTACCGTACGATACAGTCCTGATAAGATATGCACGGATCTTACGTGTTCATGTAATTACATGTACCTTAAATACCTTAAATCGAATTCAAGATCATTTATGCTTCATTCCAGTATGCTACACAGGCTCAACATCAGACCTCTTGTTTAAGTCCACCAAATAAAATTGGAAACTAATAATCCATATCTTCTTCTTTCAGGTTTATGTCGTTACAAGCAAAATTGAGCTACGTATACGAGTATTAAAATAATGATTATAAGAGATAAAAATATCAATTATAACCTAAACCACGATCGTGAGTTGGTGTATAATAGACCAGAGAAAAAACACACTCCATCTCCCTTTTGAACCCCACTAAACATTGCAACAATTGAAATATCTAACTGTTGGATAGTTGATCATGAATAGAACTTAATTGGTTACACAATTAAATCATGCTTATCCCATGGTCTGATGAACACATACAGACAAGGTTTATATATAGGTACACGTGCATTCCATTTACTATATCACAGTTACATGGTAATCGAATCAGAATGGATTCAACATGCAGTTATAGTGATAATCAATCATTAGTTACACACAACAGTCCCAAAAAGTTTCTGTAAATTTTATTCTTGTGGATATCAAAAGAAGATTTTAACATCGAAATATGCCTACCATATTTTCAGTAATATTTAGGCCTATGATGATGAAATTAGAGCAAAAATGTTTTTGGAATCCAATCCATGATTGGGAACAACACATCTTTAAAGAAGAGTTGCAAAAGATAACTCTACAATTGGATATTGATCTAATTCGACACATTTACGACCCACTTATGGAGAGGTGAGTTACCATACACAAAGGAACTAAACGGAATTCGAACATGTTATCATATTGAAATACTCAAAACAAAAAACATTTTGGATTTGTACAAAGATTAAGTTAGATATATTTTACTTCAGTAAATAAACAAGGAATAAGCCTAAGGTTTACTAAGCCTACCCCTGAGTCCTAGACCTCATGATGATATTAGACTAACGTCTTTTATTAATGTTAGATTTTGAAAAAGCTTTCGATTCCATTGAGTGGGCATTCATAGAAAGATGTTTGCGATTTTTTGGTTTTAGTGATTTTATTTTAAATTGTTTTAAATCTTTATATTCAAATATTTCAGCCTCTGTTGAAAACAATGGTCACCTCTCCAACTCTTTTCAAGTTACACGCGGAGTACGACAGGGTGATCCTTTGTCTCCGTACCTTTTTACTATATGCCTTGAATTACTTAGTGCAGCAATTAAATTTGAACCCGATGTAAAAGGGATAATTATTAATAACTCTGAATATCTTATCAAGGCAATACGCTGACGACTCCACACTGATACTTGATGATGATGCGCGATCCTTAGCAAAATCACTATATTTGATCGACATCTATGGAGAGTGTTCTGGTCTTAATACTAATTTTGATGAGTCACAGGCTGTATGGATTGGGATGAAACGGGGCTGCGGGGTGGAAATTGAAACAGAACATAATCTTTCATGGAATCATCAAGGGAAATTCAAACTTTTAGGGATTAAATATGATTTATCAAAAGAAAACATTTATGAAGAGAATTTTACTGACAAATTGAAATCTATCGAATCTTTTCTCTCAGATTGGTCTTTTAGAAACCTGTCTATTATTGGGAGAGTGACTGTTATCAAAACTTTAGCATTTCCCATTATTGTACAAATATTTACTGTAATTCCTAGTCCACATTTCAAGATCCTAAAGAAATTTCAAGTATTATTTTTTCATTTTTTTTATGGAATAGTAAAGTTGACATGCATAAGCGAAATCTTTTAAACGGTGACTATAATGACGGAGGTCTAAAAGTTCCGGATATTTTTTCTTACAGCAAATCTTTAAAACTTATCTGGATAAAAAAAGTGCTTAGACACAAATAATTACGCAGATTGGAAAAAAATATTAATTGATGACATTGAGCATTTTGGAGCAAATAGAATATGGAGCTTAATAAAATGTGGTCTAGATGAAGTTATAAAAAGGCACAATTTTGGAAAGTTTTGGAGTGAAATTTTGTCTATTTGGGGAAATCTGTACATCCCCCCCCCCCCCCCCCCCCCCCCCCCACCAGCAGCCCCAGAAGTTGTTCTCTCCCAGCCTCTATGGTTCAATAAAGAAATAAAAGTTAATAGAAAAAAAATACTTTCAAAAATATTATGCAATGAAGGCGTTTTCTATTTTAACGACATAATAGACGAAAATGGAAATATTATGTCTTTTAATATATCAATTTTATGTTTTATAATAGTATTATCAGCGCAATACCTAGAGACTGGAAGAGAATGATAAAGAGCTATGGCAAAAATATTGAAAATGTTTTACATGATAATTCAAAACAGATCAGAATACTTGAAAAACCATGTAGATATTTCTATCACAAAATATTATCCTCGGTGTTTGTCTATCCTCAGCAAACTCATGAAAAATGACATGTTGTTTTAGATGTTTCCCTTAGTAAAGATCGGGGAAAGCATTCATGCATATGCTCTTCCATTTCAGGAGACAAAGGACTCAAAATTACAAACTTTACAATTTAGAATAATACATAGAATCTTCTTCACAAATTCTATGCTTTTAAAACGAAATATTTTAGAACTTCAGGAATGTAGTTTTTGTAGTGGGGCATCTGAAACAATATTGCATCTTTTCTGGAATTGTCCACATAGCCAAGCACTCTGGACAGGTCTAATAAATTCTGTTAATCTTAAATATAATGTTGTATCAGAAAGAAATCCTTGTTATTTTCCTATTTGGTCTGGTAGAAAACATTCAATTGACAGGTCTAAATGTATGCATATTATTGGTTAAAAAATATATTATCTTTAATGCGACAATATGATAATATTCCAAATTGGGAAATATGTAAGACATTTATTAGAAATTACAGAGCCATTGATCAATATTCAACCTTTATGCTTACTCCAAACGCAGCAAACAAAAACCGACAGAAATGGGAAAGTATCAAGCTTATTTTAGAATGAAATATTATTATAACTTTATTAACATATATTGTATCTGTGATATATGTTTTCATGGAGAGCATTTAGAAAATTGTAACTTTTATATGTGATTGATGCAATAAAAAATATTCAAAAGAAAAATATTAGACTAACGTTAGGCCTAGTAGCTACATGTATATATAGCCTACAGGCCTTCAAGGGCCTGCCATCGATCTCGATCGTTTATACTCTTGATTTCGAAGGCAAACGTTGAGTGAGATTCAAAATTCAAGATGGCTGCTATAAGAGAAGTAGGTACGTCGGGTTAGTATTTATTTGATTCGAAGTAGTTTATGAAGAAGAGCAAGAAACAGGTTCGGGTAAAAGTTCGACTTGACTGTTGAATAATATAATTGATCATGTGAATACAATCACTTTTGAAACATTAAACGTTATTTTTTACGTTGTAGACAGTGATAAGCTAAGAAAACAGCTGACCAGTCGACTTTCGAACATGTTATGGGAGTAAGCATGGATGTGTACGTACAAAAACTGAACTGTTAATTACTAATTATATATATGTAAGCTTACTTAGGTCTAGCTACTATACTGTGGTAGCGGAAAAGATATCACCTTTTGACTGGAAAAGTCAGTCAGAAGGTGATATCTTTTCCGCTACAACAGTAGCTCACTTTCTTAGGTCAAACTAGAACGAATAATTATACCCAGTCTCCACTCCGTTCCGACCATCATTCCGAAATGTCCGTCCATCTTTCAGAGCTACATCATCACAGCTATTCGCAATTCTAATTAATAAGGTCAAACATATTTATGGGTCTTATGAAGCTTTATAATTAGACATAAAATGAAGGAATTGCAGCATTACTAAAAATAATTTCAGTTGAGACATGTCCCAAAGAATTTTAACATATGCCATCAAGGCATCATATCATGTTGTGCATTTACAAAAGTTATACAAATTTAAGCCATATCAATACTATTCCCATAACATGTGAGTCGACTGGTCAGCCGTATTTTTTTGGACTTTATTTTGCTGACTGTTAGACACTACGTAATGTTTCAAAAGTGTCTCGTCGTGCTATACCTCTAACATATATATTGTTGGGGTATATAAATACATACGGTGTATCAAAGAAACACAATTTAACTTAACAAAGCATGACCATTTATTGACTCATGCCCTATATATATATCCGGGCCTTGAACTCACGATCTACGGCACCGTGTTTCTTTGATAATACATACGGTATAATATGTATACAATTTATATAAAACTGATTTGTTGCTACCATTTACATGTACTATATGTTTAGCTTATGATTAGCATAGCAGACTCCCAAAAAAGTTTCCAAATATTATATAATCATATTGAACTTTCCAAGGGATACTTTTCTTTACTTAATCAATATGCAACGTCATTGTCTCTATACAGTATAAAGTAGTGACATCACAATAACATTGATCATGAGTTTTCATGTCATTCTTTGAAATTAATCTTGATCTTTATATAGTGGTATGAAAAAAAAGAATTTGTCAATCAGAAAGTCATGTTTATATCTAGTATGAATTAAAATAAAGAAAAAATAAATATGGGTATGCATGCACTAGAGAAATAGAAATAAAACGTAAAGAAACAAAAACACATAGCAATCTAAAATCCTTGATAGGACTGCTACATCAAACAAACCTTAATTAGCTATAGGGTAAGGAGGATTTTATTTCTTATTAAGCCTTAGGTGAGCGATACAGGCCTTTTTTTTTGTTTATGTATTTATTTATTTTTTAATTTTTGTTTTCAGTGTTATTATTGGATCACTATCAACAAGATTAAAGTTGAGGGGAAATATGGCAGTTCCTTTCTTTAATGATTTAGAAAACACGGTGTGTATCAAAACTTGGCTGTTAAGATAGAATCTGTATTGTACATGTATGTCTTATGAGTGGTATTTAATTCTTGGTCTGTATGATTATGAAATATCCATGACAGTGTAAGAAGTTTGGTGAAATTTTGAATGAAAATATATTCTTATTTTCAGCTCAAAATTGAGTCCAGCTCCTTGCATTGTTAGTCTTTGAGCTGAGAATTCATTTATTGTGGTAATATTTAGTTCTTTATATATCAACTAAGAAATAATGTTTGTTAGAATGGTGCTGAATCCCTTGTTATTTGCAGATTTATTGCCCCCTGTATTTTTGAAAAGTTTATCAAAGCCAAGTGAGCACATACATGTACATGTACTATACAAATTTACCTTGGCAGATAGAATTGATTCTGGCCATGGTGGTTTTACAACTCTCTCCTGATTCCAATTAAGGTTTATTACTATACTGTATATCAGAAAGGCATAAGATAATCTAGATATGAGATTTGAAGTAGAACATACTATTTACCATTTAAGGTGTTAATTTACAAAAGCTTGTTTTTAATTTGTGGTTAATTGTTTGATCCATGACTGATCTGCCAACAATCAGAATGGTTTTCCTTTTGATATGATATTGATACCCATCAGTTCAGTCTGCTAAATCTACCTATATTATAAGGCTCGTTTTTTTTTGGCCTAATACATATTACATATTTTTTAAAAGGTTACATGAGGTGACTATATATTTAACAAAAAAAAAACACTGGTAATATATAGACAGTTTCAGGGGACTATGATCAGATTACCTGTTATTTCTATGATTAGAAATATAGAAACTCATCACTATCTTGTAGTTGTAACTTGTTTATAGACCAATTGTAATCAACATTCTGAATTTTCCATATATAAGCTCTATTTTTATCATAATTTCCACACAAATATTTTTATCATTACTGCACAACTAGGTTGTGCAGTTTTTTCAACTGTTTTTTTTTTTTTAATTTTGTAGGATACCAGTTCTCTTGAACATTATGGACATGTAATGGAATATGACATGCTGTCAGTACTACAGTCAGTAGAAGTGTTTGAGGAATCACCAAAAGGCCACAGTCTAAGTACAGGAGAAAGGAATCAGTTCGATAAAGGAAGGTTTCATCACAAACCACATCCAAATGTACTGGGAGTTGTAGGAAGTAGGAGGGCATCAGATCAGTCTGATAAAGCAAAGTTACTTCCCAAAGAATGTACTAAGCAAAGCAAAAAGTTCCAAATGGAGTAAACGTAAATTAGGTGATGGATTGAAGAAATTACTTGGCTACTGGTCATGGCTTCTTGGGAAAAGGAAAAAACGTAAAGAGAAGAGGGAAACCAAAGACAAGACAAGAAAGATTTTTGATTTCAAGTGTCTAAGAAGAGATGAAACTGATCTCCACGATAAGAAAGAAAGATATGAAAGAAGAAATAAGACTGGAAACACCCAAAGTGATGCTACCACATCTGCTGTAGTAAGAGGTCCAGACAGCAATCAAGTAATCTTGCATGTGAAGACTTGTCCTTTCCTTCATGATGAATTATGTTTTAGTGATACTAACAGTTTTATAGATGTCCATTTCGGCTCTTTATTATCACTATCTTCCTTTCATGACCAGTTTGAAGGTGAACAGAATACTGTTGTTTCCAGAACTGTTGAGGCAGATGGAATACGTTTGGAAAACTACGAAGAGGATGAAAAGAGCGAGGAAACACTAGTAAAAGAAGTTGTCTCAGCTCCAAAGCAGTCAGCAAGCATTCAGTTAAAATCCTCTACCTTACAAAGAAGAAAGGGTCTTTATTTTCCATCATGTACTGCTGTTCAATGTACAGAAGATGTTGGAGAGTATAATCCAATACCTCATTCCAGTCCAAGAATGGAAAGTCTGGCTTCTGAAAACTCCAGTGAAAGTTGTAGAAAACACAATAATGTTGCAATTATCAAACCTTTGATAATTAAAAATCTTAGCAGCAGATGTAGTAAAGTACATGCAGAACCACAAGTGACCACAGCACCAATATATAGTCAGGATACAAGTCCCAATGACAAGGAATCCATGAAGTTGGACAAGTCTGAGATGGATAATTCTACTGAATCCAACAACCTTTCAAAATTCAGAGATATGGACAGGGGGGACTTTAAAGACAAGTTGCAATTGAAGGAAGGCTCAATTTCAAAGAAACAAGAAGTGACTAAATTACGTCCTGGAAGCTTCGAAGATTTTGTATTTCAGAAAGACAAAAGCAAATCTAGTGTATTGATGAATAGCAATTTGCAGCCCTGCTGTTCTTTTGCAGAAACAGTGACGTGTTATAACTGTAGCACTTATGGATGTACAACAGCGGGCTCAGGTCTAGTCCCGGCTCTATCTGTAAATCAACACAGGAAGTCTTCACCTTTGTCCTCCAAACGTCAAGCAGAAGAACCTTCTATCTTGCTGAAGGAATTATTCAAGATGTTTTTGATCTGGCTGTCATGGAGTGTACAGTTTCTGAAAGAAGAACAAGTCAAAGAAAGTAAATGCAGAAAAGTATCTGCATTAACACAGCATGAGACAAGTTCAGTGTCAGAAGAAAACTTAAAACAAGTTGAAACCACACCTGACAGTAAACAAAAAGAACCTAATCTGCTTGATGGATCACAACTGCTACATGATGCGGTTCCTGTTTCAGATCTGAATTCATCAGATGTTATAGAGCCTCTTCAAGTTTATGTTCCACCTGTTGGTCATTTAAACCCAGTTAATCTTGATAAACTTCTGAGTTACAGATGTCTTAATACTGAGCAGCCACATTCCAGATCTGCTCCTAGTAAGTCAAAACAAAATCCAGGCCTGAGGAAGAAGAAAAAGCATCTTCCTTGTAGGAGAAGTACATTGAAACCATTTGTACAATTACACACTAACTTAAAGTCAAGAACCTCAAGACGACATGCAAAGAAGGTGAATAGTTTGGAGAATTTTGTTTTTCAACGCAAAAATAGTGAAAAAAACTGTAAACATGGAAGACGAAATTACTTGAATGGATTTCTTGATGTGAGATCATATCTAGATGTGTTCATGTTTCCTTATAACAGGCCCAATGGCATGCCAGCTACCACAACAAATGGAACAACTGGAGCTGAAGGTGAAACACTTGGTGTAACAGCATCAAGACTTTCTATCAATGAAAGGCCTCCCACCACTGTCAATAGAGATGTTAATGTATTTGAACAGATAACTGCTGGAACAGTGACACAGAGTATGAGGTTTGAGTGGGCCAGATTTAAATCTTTCTGGTCCTTCCCTCTGTCATGCCCCATCGCACCAACTGCGTTAGCGAAGTATGGATTTTACTATACAGGAAATGAGGACAAGGTTTGCTGCTTCTGTTGTGGTGTGACGCATGGAAACTGGCAGAAAGGGGAGTCTGTCTACGCTGTGCATTATACAATATCAAAAACATGTCGGTGAGTATTAATTTTCTAGATATGATTGAAATCAGAGATGCTGTTCAATACCAAATACTCGTGTAAGGGTAACTTTTCACTTAATTTTAACTTGTACCAGGCACTGTAATAGCTTAGAACTCTAAATTCTCAGATTAAATTGAAGGTAAAAGAGGTTTGTTATTTTTGTTTTATCATATATAGCTAGATCTCATTTGAGAATCAAAACTGATTGATCCTTTTAAAAGAATTATTTGAGATGCTCTTAGAATTATATGATTTCGTTTCTGTTTAAAGAAGTAAAATAACATAAATAATATATATAGATGTTTAAAAGCTATGTTATTGGATTTTGTAGGTTCATGCGAGGGGATGATGTTGGAAATGTCCCTATACATGGTACTCATTCCGCTCTGAACCAGAGGGTTGGCAACGAAGGTAATTAATTAATTTATAAGGATACAGTATAATCACCACCCCAGTGGACCATAACGCATTATGTTTCATTGTAATTGGTTCAATACGTCAATTTGAGATACCAAAACAACGTTGGTAAAGAACATTTACCAATGCATTGATTAGTCCCACCTGCTGATGATTGTGACGTTATATTTGGACGTTATTGGTGGCAATCACCAGGCAGACAAATAGACAGTAATTAGTGTCTTGCCCACATCGTTTTGGTATCATGAAACCCAGGTATTAAAATGTTTGATTTGTGAATATAGAAGCAAGATACTGATAATACTGTTTAACTTTCCTGCACAAATGCTACTTACTTTACATATTCGATTCCATGTTCAATTCCAAATGCACCAGAAATCTTAATAGAAATATTTATATGTTAACTTGACACTGCCATTGTTCTTCCCTACAGAAACAGTATCAGTACCAACAGCAGAAGAAAGGGAACTAACTTCTTTACTTCAGACACCTGATAGTGTAACATCAATCTTGTTGGGACGAGAAAGAGATCAAGGAAACCTAGCATCACTTACACCCTCAGTGCCCGATCTTCGTGAAACACCAAATCGATTTGGAGGTGGCAGTCTTCAGAATGGTACTGATATCAGGAATGTCTTTAGAGGTGCATCTAATCTGCAAACAACACAAACATCTAATGCAAGCTCTTCTTCAGCATCTCGGACAAATACTCAACAACCCCTTACCCCATCGTCTGTTCCTAGTCAGACCACGACTCAAACAGCACAAGTGTCAGATCCTCAGCGGACATCAGCGGCTCCTAACACATCATCTGTATCACAGTCTGCAGTCAGTCAACCAAACCAAGTAGCCAGACAATCACAAATGGATACAATCGCAAACCAGCAGCGGCAACCTAATCAACAACAGCCAAGTACACTCGCTCAACGTCAACATCAACAACAGCAACAGAACCAGGGCGTAGGAGGGGCTGATAATGGTAACCTAGGGGTCAACACAACAAGGCCTCGCTACCCTAACTACGCTGTCCTGACAGTGAGGTCAAGTACATTCCATGGTTTCCCTAACCATCTGGATCAGACGCCCATACAGATGGCCAAGGCAGGCTTCTTTTATGCAGGTATGAATACATTATGTCCTTTAATTCTCTCACAGAAAAAATATTTCTGAATACCATGCACTCCTTAATCTTCATACATTTGTACTAACTTAATAAGTTATGTTTATTAGCTGAAGTGATGTGCGAGTATCATGAGGTCAGTATGACCTACATTTTGACCTTGACCTAATTAAAGAAGAAATTGTTTGATCTCTGTATTCCTTTATCTTTTGCCATAGGACGTCTTTATACTGTGGTCCTATAGGTTCACCTATCTAGACAGGGTGTATTGAAAAAGTAGGTCACTGTGACCTATTTGTTTGCCTACATTGATGAGGATTGTACAGACTGTAAAGTTACATGTTTTGAACTAATTTGTCACATAATGTCAGGTTGGTGACCCCATTCTTATTCATGTGGAACCCTGGCAATCTTTGTGAATTTTTTACAAATTGTATATACAATATTATTTATTACACAGGATATGGAGATTATGTAAGATGCTTCTTTTGTGGAGGGGGCCTTAGAAACTGGGAACCTGGAGATGATCCTTGGGTTGAACATGCCCGCTGGTTTCCACGCTGTGTTTATGTAAAACAAAACAAAGGTCAACCTTTCATTAACATGGTACTTCAGAGACAACGGGAGTTGGTAAGTGTAGACTTTGCAGATATGTTCTATATACGCGATACTGTAATTGAAGCATATGTCTTACAATGTTTCCAAAAATGAAAGTCAGCAGTACATGTAGATGTATTGATGTTACCTTTGACTTTTTAGGTCTTCTATGTGACCTTATGCCTTCTATGTGACCTCAGACCTTCTATGTGACCTCAGACCTTCTATGTGACCTTAGGTCTTCCATGTGACCTCAGATCTTCTATGTGACCTTAGACCTTGTATGTGACCTCATATCTTCTATGTGATCTTAGACCTTCTATGTGACCTCAGACCTTCTATGTGACCTTTGGTCTTCTATGTGACCTTAGACCTTCTATGTGACCTCAGACCTTCTATGTGACCTCAGACTGTGACCTCAGACCTTCTATGTGACATCAGACCTTCTATGTGACCTAAGACCTTCTTTGTGACCTCAGACCTTCTATGTGATCTCAGACCTTCTATGTGACCTCAGACCTTCTATGTGATCTTAGACCTTCTATGTGACCATAGGCCCTCTATGTGACCTTAGGCCTTTTCTGTGTGACCTCAGACCTTCTATGTGACCATAGGCCCTCTATGTGACCTCAGACCTTCTATATGACCTCAGACCTTCTATGTGACCTCGGACCTTCTATGTAACCTTAGGTTTTCTATATGACCTTTCGTATTTTCATACATTACAGTCTTTACTTTTCAAATGGTCCTTTGATTGAAATTGTTTTGTAGTGATAAAACTTTATGAATTTTAATTATCCACACAATTTGATATTTACAAATATCAGTTCATTAACAGTAATATAGATTTCCATTCATCTGTCATCATATGATTGTACATGGTGTAAATAAATAAATTGTACCAAAGGCATCCTCTCTTTCTTAATAAAACCACAGATCCAATTAATTGGCCTAATGAAATCATGAAATTATGTTGTGTGCTAATGTTGATAACTCAATTCTGATGTTTATTTCCATTTTTATGGATAATTTAGACACTACCCAATGAATACATCAGAACTACATCAGGAGACTCTACCACAACATCGACAGCCAGAGTCCAGACGGCCAGCATAATGGAAAACCAGTCTGGTTCAATCAGAGATACAACACCTGTAAATGATCCGACCACAACCTCTACAGCTAACACGGAAACTCGTCCTATGGCAACAATACAGCAACAAACACGCCCATCAGGTAATACTTACAAATATAGCACTACAACTTGTCAGATGTCGTCTGCATCTAATGTATAGTCTTTTGAGGAAAAAGTGGTAGGTAGGTGAAGGATGTAATATAGTCGTTGAGAATGAGTAGTTATAGTATTAATGATAAACATGCTACACACAGTCATATCACATTGCATCCAAACAGGCTAAGAAATGTGTGTCCTGATGGATGATATGACATTAATGTAAATGTAAAAATCAGGTTTATTTAAGGATTAACTTGAATAGATTTTTTATGTTATGGAGATATAACACAAAAATCTGAGTGTACTCTAAATAAACCGCGAAGCGGTTTATGATGAGAGTACACTCAGATTTTTGTGTTATATCTCCATAACATAAAAAATCTATTCAAATTAATCCTTATAATTCAATTTACTAAAGATAATCTCTTCAACATTTAAAATTCATTTTGGGACTCTTTTGTCTATGAAATTATTACGCCGTCATCTCAGCCAATCAGAAGCGACGTTACAAACGGCGACGCCATTTTTTCCTTTATGGGCTGATAAAGTAAATTTTTAAGCCAATGGAAATGCTCGTAACAAGCAACATTGAATTATGTTGCAATATTTTTATGATGGTACTCTTATTGTTTATACAATTTCACAAAAACAAATGGAAAAACTGAATTTTGCATATACTGAGTTATATCCCCTTGTGGTTAGATACCAATTGTGACGTCTTTACTTTTTGAGACAAAATCATATCATTTTCATGGAAATACAAACATGATGCTACCCTGGTTAACACATGTCACTATAACAATATCTACTAGCAAGGGCAGATAACTAATATGTAAATAAAGAATTGCTGGTAGGACTCCTAAAGGAGTTGTTGCATGGCCGCCCACGATCGATTTTTAATTTTTTGGTGCAAATACATCAATCGGCACATAATACATATCGGAACAGTACTTATTCCATGAATAGATTAATCTTGCGAATACAGCGCCACCTTTTATAAGTTTTACATCCGATTCCTACTTGTGCGCGTTTAATGTATCATATTAAGGCATACAAAAGCCAAAGATAAATTATTTTGGTGTAATAACATAGCATTTTGTATTATCTTTTTAACGATATACAATGCTTCATCATATCTGTTGGGGTTTTCTTGCAATTTCCTGTTTTGCTCTTATTTTTTCTTGAAAATAGAGCAATTTCATTTCATTAGTTTTTAGCCCACCATCATCAGATGGTGGGCTATTCAAATCGCCTTTCGTCCGTGGTCCGTCGTCCGTCCGTCCGTCCTTCCGTCCGTCCGTCCTTCCTTCCGTCCGTTAACAATTCTTGTTACCGCTATTTCTCAGAAAGTACTGAAGGGATCTTTCTCAAATTTCATATGTAGGTTCCCCTAGGACCCTAGTTGTGCATATTGCATTTTGCGACCGATCGGTCAACAAGATGGCCGACAGGCGGCCATCTTGGATTTTGATAGTTAAAGTTTGTTACCGCTATTTCTCAAAAAGTGCTGAAGGGATCTTTCTCAAATTTCATATGTAGGTTCCCCTAGGACCCTAGTTGTGCATATTGCATTTCGGGACCAATCGGTCAACAAGATGGCCGACAGGCGGCCATCTTGGATTTTGATAGTTAAAGGTTGTTACCGCTATTTCTCAAAAAGTGCTGAAGGGATCTTTCTCAAATTTCATATACAGGTTCCCCCAGGACCCTAGTTGTGCATATTGCATTTTGGGACCGATCAGTCAACAAGATGGCCGACAGGCGGCCATCTTGGATTTTGATAGTTAAAAGTTTGCTACCGCTATTTCTCAAAAAGAACTGAAGGGATCTTTCTCAAATTTCATATGTAGGTTCCCCTAGGACCCTAGTTGTGCATATTGCATTTTGGGACCGATCAGTCAACAAGATGGCCGACAGGCGGCCATCTTGGATTTTGATAGTTAAAGGTTGTTACCGCTATTTCTCAGAAAGTACTGAAGGGATCTTTCTCAAATTTCATATGTAGGTTCCCCTAGGACCCTAGTTGTGCATATTGCATTTTGCGACCGATCGGTCAACAAGATGGCCGACAGGCGGCCATCTTGGATTTTGATAGTTAAAGTTTGTTACCGCTATTTCTCAAAAAGTGCTGAAGGGATCTTTCTCAAATTTCATATGTAGGTTCCCCTAGGACCCTAGTTGTGCATATTGCATTTCGGGACCAATCGGTCAACAAGATGGCCGACAGGCGGCCATCTTGGATTTTGATAGTTAAAGGTTGTTACCGCTATTTCTCAAAAAGTGCTGAAGGGATCTTTCTCAAATTTCATATACAGGTTCCCCCAGGACCCTAGTTGTGCATATTGCATTTTGGGACCGATCAGTCAACAAGATGGCCGACAGGCGGCCATCTTGGATTTTGATAGTTAAAAGTTTGCTACCGCTATTTCTCAAAAAGAACTGAAGGGATCTTTCTCAAATTTCATATGTAGGTTCCCCTAGGACCCTAGTTGTGCATATTGCATTTTGGGACCGATCAGTCAACAAGATGGCCGACAGGCGGCCATCTTGGATTTTGATAGTTAAAGTTTGTTACCGCTGTTTCTCAAAAAGTACTGAAGGGATCTTTCTCAAATTTCATATGTAGGTTCACCTAGGACTCCAGTTGTGCATATTGCATTTTGGGACCGATCAGTCAACAAGATGGCTGACAGGCGGCCATCTTGGATTTTGATAGTTTAAGTTTGTTACCGCTATTTCTCAAAAAGAACTGAAGGGATCTTTCTCAAATTTCATATGTAGGTTCACCTAGGACCCTAGTTGTGCATATTGCATTTTGGGACCGATCAGTCAACAAGATGGCCGACAGGCGGCCATCTTGGATTTTGATAGTTAAAGTTTGTTATCGCTATTTCTCAGAAAGTACTGAAGGGATCTTTCTCAAATTCCAAGTATAGTTTCCCCTTGTACCCTAGTTGTGCATAGTACCTTTAAGGACTGCTCCATAATGCTTTTTGGGACTGACCTCAAATTTCATATGTAGGTTCACCTAGGACCCTAGTTGTGCATATTGCATTTTGGGACCGATCGGTCAACAAGATGGCCGACAGGCGGCCATCTTGGATTTTGATAGTTAAAGTTTGTTACCGCTATTTCTCAAAAAGTGCTGAAGGGATCTTTCTCAAATTTCATATGTAGGTTCCCCTAGGACCCTAGTTGTGCATATTGCATTTCGGGACCAATCGGTCAACAAGATGGCCGACAGGCGGCCATCTTGGATTTTGATAGTTAAAGGTTGTTACCGCTATTTCTCAAAAAGTGCTGAAGGGATCTTTCTCAAATTTCATATACAGGTTCCCCCAGGACCCTAGTTGTGCATATTGCATTTTGGGACCGATCAGTCAACAAGATGGCCGACAGGCGGCCATCTTGGATTTTGATAGTTAAAAGTTTGCTACCGCTATTTCTCAAAAAGAACTGAAGGGATCTTTCTCAAATTTCATATGTAGGTTCACCTAGGACCCTAGTTGTGCATATTGCATTTTGGGACCGATCAGTCAACAAGATGGCCGACAGGCGGCCATCTTGGATTTTGATAGTTAAAGTTTGTTACCGCTATTTCTCAAAAAGAACTGAAGGGATCTTTATCAAATTTCATATGTAGGTTCACCTAGGACTCCAGTTGTGCATATTGCATTTTGGGACCGATCAGTCAACAAGATGGCTGACAGGCGGCCATCTTGGATTTTGATAGTTTAAGTTTGTTACCGCTATTTCTCAAAAAGTACTGAAGAGATCTTTCTCAAATTTCATATATAGGTTCCCTAGGGCCCTAGTTGTGTATGTTGCATTTTGGGACCGATCGGTGAACAAAATGGCCGACAGGCGGCCATCTTGGATTTTGATAGTTTAAGTTTGTTACCGCTATTTCTCAAAAAGTACTGAAGGGATCTTTATCAAATTTCATATGTAGGTTCCCCTAGAACCCTAGTTGTGCATATTGCATTTTGGGACTGTTCGGTGAACAAGATGACCGACCGACGGCCATCTTGGATTTTGATAGTTAAAGTTTGTTATCGCTATTTCTCAGAAAGTACTGAAGGGATCTTTCTCAAATTCCAAGTATAGTTTCCCCTTGTACCCTAGTTGTGCATAGTACCTTTAAGGACTGCTCCATAATGCTTTTTGGGACTGATCGGTAAAAAAGATGGCCAACCGGCCGCCATCTTAGATTTCATTGTTGAAGTTTGTTACCACTTTTTCTTAGAAAGTACTATAGCGATCTGTCTCAAATTTTATATGTAGTGTGTTTGAAAAAGTTTGAAAAGCAGGGAAAAGATCCTCTTTCCATTGTCAGACATAAATCATTCTTTGGTGGGCGCCAAGATCCCTCTGGGATCTCTTGTGATAGATAAGTTTGTTACCGCTATTTCTCAGAAAGTACTGAAGCGATCTCGCTCAAATTTCATTTGTAGGTTCCCCTAGGGCCTTAGTTGTGCATATTGCATTTTAGGACCGATGGGTCAACAAGATGGCCGACAGGCAGCCATCTTGGATTTTGATAGTTGAAGTTTGTTACTGCTATTTCTAAAAAAGTAATGAAATGATCTGTTTCATATTTCATATATGTTGTATGTTTGGGAAAGTTTGAAAAGCAGAGAAAAGATCCCCCTTTCCATTGTCAGACGTAGATCATACTTTGGTGGGCGCCAAGATCCCTCTGGGATCTCTTGTTAATTAATTCCTTAGATAACAATGACAAACCCTGAGTACCCTAAAACTTAAAAAAGTAAAACGAAAACTGTCCTTCTCTCGGCTCTATCATGAATCATACTTGAGTAAAACGTATCCCATGTAAGTTGGTGTACCAAAGTTCGGTCGAACTGACATGTATTGACCTTTGACCTAGTTTTGCATATATATCATATAGGACTATTCACAAAATGTTAATTTTAGGGTCATATATTTGACTAGACAATCAAGCAAAATAAGGTCAATATCACATATATTTCCTACACCACTTGTCAGAAGTATTTCCTATTTTTGTCATCATGGGTTTATTTACAAATTGATAAGCAAATGCATCATTAAGCAAAACGTATACCGGTGTAATTTATATGTTGACCTTAGATATTTCTCAAAAGAATATACTGTTGTTTTGATATGTCATAAACATGTCATGGATAACTAGGATTTCATTCTTAAGCCAAACACCTCATATCTGACTATTATTCACACAATAAAACATGGTCAAACTATATACAGTAATGAAAAAAGAATCCAGTGGACTGAAATTGCGTAACTTTTTGGGGGCAACACATTGGATATTGCACGCTAGGAGCTCTTCAATAGACGTACTTGGTGTCTGATATATTTGTTTTAAATGTTACCATGAAAGTAGGTCAAGTAAACATATTATGTGGAGTAGTACAGACCCACTATCTGAGTTGTTTAGGCATTTCACCTATTGAAAAGCTGTTTTAAGATTTTCATACATTAGACCTGTCTGAAGCTCTTTATTCCAGCATACTGCAAGGTGTCTTAGTTATTGTCAAGAAGTCGTTTATGTTTGCCAATTTGGACCCTGTGATCTTGAATTAACGTTAAGGTCATTCATTTGACAAACAGCTTTGTAGCCCTTTATTCAAGAATACGTTAGGTCTAACATCATGTTTCGATGCCTTTCAGTTATTGAGAAGAAGTCGTTTGAATGAAAAGTGTATGCACGACTAACGGCGCACCAAGTACGATCACTATGTCACCCTGACCTATCGGGCAAGATGATTTAAGAACATTTGCCCTTCATCCCAACATGCTACATGTACAATACCAGGTCTCTAGTCCTCTTAATTATTCACAGAGAACTCGTTTAAAGATATTAGTCTATTTGACCCATGTAACCATAATGTAGGTCAAGGTCATTCATTTGAACAAACTTGGTAGTCCTTCATGCTAGCATTCTACAGTCCCAATATCAGATTCCAATGCCTCTTAGGTATTCACAATAAGTCGTTTAAAGTTTTCAGCCTATTTGACCCTTGTAACCTTAAATGAACTTGGTAGCCTTTCATGCCAGCATACTACAGGCCTTATCAGGTATCTAGGCATCTTAGTTATTCACAAGAAATCGTTTAAAGATTTAGCTTTTTTGACTTCTGTGACCTTGAATGAAGGTCAAGGTAATTCATTTCCACAAACTTGGTAGTCCTTCCAGCATTCTACATGCCTAATATCAGTTTCTTTGTGCCTTTCGGATATTGAGAAGAAGTCGTTTGAATGACAAGTTTTACGAAGGACGAAATGCGAACAGCGCACGACAATGGATGAAGCATGGTGACTATAGGTCATCCTGACCCTTCGGGTTAGATGACCTCATGACATTAAAATGAACTAATGGGCGTTAGAATTGTACCCACTGTCCTTATTGCATGATCTTATAAGGCGACCAAATTCAGAATCATATCTTAGCATCTCTCCTTCCTAACTTACTTTATACTTCCTAACGTCACCCTTGACACCTCCTCACGTTATGTCTTCGATTGTGAGGTAGGCCCTGGGCTCTGCCTCCTTACCGAGACACACCCTGCTTAGCGTTCAGCATTAAGCAAGTAGGACGACTGGTTCGCCTGTTGTCAGTATAATGTGACTGGGTGGGATGTGTTGCTTGGTGTCTTCGGCGGCATGTTTCAGTGATATAGCACTATGAAAAGGACAAGAGTTCCACTATAGAAGAAGACACAACATGAATATAACGCAGTCTCCCATATCACATACCAGGCACTTCATACACGCGAGACACTGCATACATGGATGCTGTCCTTACATGACCCTGGCTGTTAATAGGACGTTGATTTAATCAAACAAACATTAAAAATGATTTAATAGAGCCAAGAATGCAGGAATCGGTCTACTGCGAAAGCAAACTGGTTGATTCGCTGATTTTTTACTGACGTACTACTACAGCTATAGTCATTTAAGGACGGCATCCGGTGTATGTCATTTGATATATTCTACGGTGTTGCCCCACCAAAGGACAGAACCAAGAGATTTTTCCCCAGAATTAATTTAGTAACAATAGTATTTTTTTTTAAATAGTAATATCAACATTGACCGACATATTATGATTTAAACTAATTGATATGCGTATTACGGTCTCCTTTTGTTCTAAGAAGTTAGACGAAAATCTCTAGCAAAATGAAGCTGCTAGAAAGCGATGGCCATTGAAGGATGCACTTTCATGAAGGATGTTGGATGAGAAAAAGCTTATACTTATGTAATCAGTACCTGGTAAACTTTTTGTTAGTATTATTTCGCGATACCTATAGGCTACTAACGGTAAACTGAGACATTGAGCCTCGTCTGATGTCTGATTGACGCCAGCAAAAAAGGTACCAAATTTTGTCGCCTTTTACGATCATGCAATTGGTATAGCAGGTGCAATTCTAACGCCCTTCATGAGACGATGGCAACATTGATTGTTCCCTTTAACCGTGGGCAAAGGACACATACTGTCGTATTTGATCTTTATTACCTTAATGCTTATACAGTTTCTGGAATGCAACATGTCATTGTGTATATGTTAAATCACAACTGTCAGTATTATGTGCCTACTCTTTCAAAACGGATAAGTAGAATTTCCGAAAAATAGTATAAACATGAGTTTATGATGATAATTTCAAGGTTTGGTCGAAACACACATCTCATCATCACGTTCTACTCTTACAGTAAAGTCGATAATATATGACAGTGTACTCTCAGTACTTTGATATTATGGAAAAAACAGGGGGTAGGGGAAATTAATCTAAAAAAAACGTGGCATATCCAGTAATTCATCAACTTGAGCTGTTTATGGTGAAACGATGATAATCTGAATATAATTTTAAACATCAAAATTTTAGGGTACTCGAGTAGTGCATTACTTATTCTGTCGCTCAAACGAAAAATAAAAACTTCAAAAAGTCGTATTTTCTGTCATATTTGATATTTACGTTCGATTTGTGATAGAATGATATTGGATACAACCAAGTGTGATATGTCGTTAAAAAGGCATTTTTATGTGGTATTTTCAATCACAACGAAAACGCGATTTAAGTGTTTTTACTATGACTTATGCCAGGTAAAAGGCCCAATAGGCTTTAAATACCAGTGTTATTGTAGGGGGCGCTGTAGTCATAATAATAGTCCAATCAGGTTTTAAGTATTATAGATGTATGTGTATTAATGCAATTAACTAATTTGAATTCAAAAATCAAAAATTTATCGTGGGCGGATTTTCACCCTATATGCAACACCTCCTTTATAAATATTTTGATGGTATTCATATCATGGTATAGTTTTTATCTTTTGATCTGTGATAGCTATAGATGCTAGGAATTGGTATACTGATAAACAATATTGCTTATATTCTTGGCATTAATTATTTGACATATTCATCTTTAGTTACTGATGAGGAAATGACATCTCCAGCTGTACTCAGCATCAGAGAAATGGGCTACAGTAATGACGTGATAAAAGCAGCAATTCAACAACTCCGCCGCAACCAAGGTAAAACTCACACAATGCTATCCATTTAGTACTCTTTATCAAATGAAATAGGCTCGGTTATATCCTGGTCTTAAAATTATCAGCAATTGTCAAAGATTTTGTATCTTTTATGTTTTTGAGATGAGTCTTGGCTAATTGTTATAACAGTTGTACCCTATAGTTAATTGGTTTGTAGAATTGCTAAATTTATAAATTTATATCCCCTTCCATATTTTGCAGACTTTAATTTTCCTAGAAACTGTCTCAGAATTTATCCGTGTTGAGAAACTGTCTCAGAACTTATCCGTGTTGAGAAACTGTCTCAGAACTTATCCGTGTTGAGCTTTCAAAGACATGTGCCTGTTTGCTCATGATCAAGTTTATGCATTGAAGTACAACATCCACTGCAGATGTATGGGAGTTACTCCCCTTTGTATAGGTTTTGTTGACAGAATCTTATCCTGTCTAGCTATAGGTATACAGATACTATGGTCGTTTTTTCATGTATATCACAATTATGGTTTGGGAAAGAATAGGAATATTTATTAGTTGGGTCAATTGGTGAACCATATTTTCATAGCAAAGAAAATGAAATATCCACTTTAATGTATTTGCTTGTAGAGTATTTTATGATTTTACATATTTGTTCGTTATAGGTCCTGTGCCGTTATCTGCTGAAGCGTTGGTGGAGATTATCTTTGGTTTGGGAGATGACATACCCCCAGAGAGACCTAATGAAACCCAGACAGGACAAAGCATTACCCAAGCTCCCCGAACAGGAACTCCTCCAAGCATTGAGAGTCTTTCGTCTGGTAGTAATACCTCTGAACCACAGACGGAGGCTGCAACAAGTGAACCTAGATCCCCGCACAGACCAAGAGGTTTGATTATTTTTTTTCTATAAAATCACTTATTCGTCCTGAATTTGTTCTAAATCGCAAAATGTATTAAGTTGCCCCATTTTATAACTCCAGACTAAATAAAGTATCAGAATTTGAAATTGTGACAAAATTTTCAAATAATTCTGTTTGTATCATTCGTGCCTCATAAAAGGTTTCTATTTGTGAGCGCCATGCTTTATTGAATTCTATCTATGGTCTTAATTTCCTTTTTAGGTGGAGAAGCATCAAGTCGTGCATACACAGAAGAAGGTAACATAAATCACTTTTAATTCTTAAGATATTTTGTGTGTTTCAAAAGTATTTTATTTCAATCGTAGACTCTTGAAGACCATTATATGGATTTTTCATATTTTCATACTTTGATAATGTTCATGCTAATTCAGCAATTAACTTGGTCTAAAGGTATTTACCTATTTCGTTGTAAGAAGTGTTGTCAACATTTATAAATCTATAACCACTTGATGAAAGATCTTATCATTTTGAATGAAAATTTTGATTATATTTAAAGGAAACTCCATTTCTTGGACCATGATGTGTGTATTATTTTGCTTCAGGAACAGGGAATCATTTGTTGAAACTATTATTTGTTTAAAAAATCCATATTTTTGGTGATATAATGTGTGAAATTGAAATCAGACTCTGTCAATACTACAAAAAAAACCTAATTAAACTTCAATTTCTGTTGTTATTTATCTGTAGAATTGAAATCCAATGATGAAGAAAAAATGAGGGAATGACATTATTTTGTCTGATTGACTGCATTTTATTTGTAGAATTGAAATCCATCCAAGACGAAAACAACCAGCTGAAGGAGCAGATGAAATGTAAGATCTGTATGGACAACCTGGTGTGTATATCTTTCCTGCCCTGTGGACATCTGTGTTGTTGTGCTGAATGTGCACCAGCTATGGTCAAATGTCCAATATGTAGACAGATCATACGTGGCTCCGTGAGGACTTATTTATCCTAAAAACTTAACTCTGGTATGTATTTGCATATTTTAGAGTTATCTGCCCATGTGGGTGGGTATTGATCATTACGTCATATGTTTGTAATTTTCACTCACAAACAAATGACGTTACAATCAATACCTACCCATAAGGGCAGATATCTCTGGTATCTAATATACATAAAAACAGTACAGTAGGGGAAAATAGGTCTATAATTCAGTTAAGATAATATATTCATTTTCATGCAGAGTTGTCTGCTCTTGTGAGCAGATATTAATTTTTACATCATAAGTTTGGTTGATTAAAGTCAAAGATTTAACAATCAATATCTTCTCGAAAGGAATATTGAAATATAACATATAAGATGTAGATATTCCACATGGTTATATCTAATTTTAATGTGTGATCGTCTCATTTGGATATCCTGAATTCGAAGGATATCTCGGTTTGACTTGATCGGCAAAAAAACAAGAAAATAAATTAATATCAAGTGTATGGATTTACTTCCTTAGATTCCTCTACAGATAAAGAATCTTTTCAATCACAACCACCTACCGGTCTGCTTTTAAAGCTCTAAACCAACATTGAGCTTCATATGGCATGTCTAGCCCAGATAATTTTCTCTGATCACATCATGAAAAGCAGTATGAAAAAATAAATATATATATATATCTTTCATATACACTGCCCTCCAAACGTTCTGTTACAAGTGCAGTTTTACAGATATCTATGAAATAATAAAGATGTAAAACTTTTTCATACAGGCATCAATATATATATTATTTATGACCTTATTTATCTTTAACTCATTGATTGTTTTTCAAAAGAGTTTTCTCAGAGATAAATCACCAGCAAATTTTAACATATGTAACAGAACTTTTGGAGGGCAGTGCATACTGTCACAAAACTTCAACAGTTTTAATCACAATTTCCTTGTTTCTGATAATGATTCTAATGTTTTTCAAATCATTGATTCTTGATAAAAACAAGCGAAACACATTGTAAAAGTTGTGACAAAAGTAGCAAATCTACCATTGATGTAGAAGAAACTTTGTCGCAGATTGCCAGTTAATTCTTATAAATTACACCATTAAGTCATTTATAATGTCACACACATTAAACCATGTTTTAGATTTGCTGAGGTCTTTGATTCTTAGAGTCACTTATTTTAGCCTCACTCACTGCCATAAAGTTGTGGAAAACCACTTAATTATTGAATAACTGGCAAAATTATTGAATAACTGGCAAAAAAAAAAAAAAAAAGGAAGATTTGTTGCTCCACTGTGTACTTACACCAGTTGTAAGATTGGTATTGTATGGTTTTAGATATACATGTATTAAAGATAAATGGGAAAGTTATTTTTTTCTAGCTCCTTCAATATTCTACAAAAATCTACCATTGAAGTAAAGAACAATAAAAGCAACAGCTACAAAAATGAATAGAAAATAAGTATAAATAAAAACAAGCAATGTTACAGCAATTTAATATGAAAATACTACCAACAAAATAGAAAATACCAACAAAGCTAAGATCAAGCAAAAATCATGGACAAAGCTGTAAAAATTAAAAAAAAATTATATTCAAATACAGATACTGTATCATATGTAAGATTGTACTTAACATGCCTGACTCCATGTTTTTTGTACATGTATGTCGTGTCATTCAAAAGGATGCAGAAATATTACTTGAGTTTGTCTAACCGACTATTTAGTTAGTGTTACTATATATGTTTATCTATGGTGGGGGTCGGCCATCTTTTTATTTGTAACTGTGACAGAAACATCACTTAGCTGATGCTTCCTGTAGTTACCCTTGCATTAAAAACACAAAAAAATACTAGCACCTAACACAAACATGTATGTATAAAACACATAATGATAATCTTGCATAACAATTTTGCAAACACAATATTATCACACAAACAGACTCTCAACAAAAACCAATGGTTAAATTAATTGAATTCAAATAATTTTAATTCGTACATGTATTGCATGATTTTGTTAACGTTTTTCTATGAAAATTACTTCGTAAATTCTTATAGAACAATATAATTACATATAAAAGATCAGAACATTTACAACAGGCAAAGTATAAAGACAATTATGTCTGACCATAATTTTGAGTCATCAAGAACAATGTGAAGACTTTACAAACGACCAAATAAGAAATAAAAGCCACAGCTTGGTATTTAGCAACAAAACAGCTTTGTCTTCATCTATTTGAAAATTGCTTTTGCTCATAAGACATGTTGTCTGGTTTGATCAAAGACATCTATGTTTTTCAAAATGGATAACGAAATGGACACTGAATGATGCTTTGTTCTTTTTATTCGCAAAAAGGGATATATAATATATGAGTATTTGAATAACATGACATTTTGTAAAATGTCTTTAAAGACATCATGGCTATAACACTTCCTTTGTCTGAGCTGGAATATTTCTCAGCAATTTTTTTTGAGGATTTTTTTTCAGCAGATTTACAATATGACAGTGCAAAGTAGCACATCAATTTTCATGATGCTTAACATCACATTGTAAACAAATTTTAAATATTTTGCTGGTAAAAAAGCCGTCTGTTATAGCAAAGAAGTCTTAAGTAAAAACAAATTGTCATGAAAATCAGCTAGCTGGTATACATTAGAAAAGAAGATATCTTTTATGTAATTAAACAATGATATCAATGGTATCAATATTTGTGTAGTGTTAGCTTCACAAATAGGTAATACTGATACTTCCACATTGTAATGTGACTAGTGTATTTAACAATATAATTATGGTAGATGTTATGCTGTAATTACAACTAACTGTATATTTCATTTTTGTGTGCTTATAGTGTTAATGCATATATGTACATGATCAAAATTCACTTTAATGTATTAATGTAAAAAAGAGGGAAGATCCGTTGTCAGGAAGAACTTTTAAATGTTAAAACTTAAAAGACCCGGAGTATCATTCTTTTATCATCTGATTGTCGCAGCCTTTGTATAGTTTGTAATTATAGTTCTGTAGTGAGAGGGCTTCATTTCAGTTGAAAAATTTGTCCTCTATCCCATTGTGTATAAAATATTAAAACAAAATATGTTTAAATTAACGTAGAATAACTGACCATTTCTCAGTTCTCGTTTTGAGGAAACTACTACAAGGCTATACCTCGTATTTAGAGAAGTGATTGTTGCACTTAGTTATTAATATAAGGAAGATTTGTTATACCCTTATACAATCGTTTCTATATAAACTCTATTGACAAAAATGCCAATAAATGAAATGTTCCGATGAGTGGTCCAAAGAACTGTTAAAATCGACTATTAAAATGTGCTGTTGGACCGGAGTGACGTCACACCTACAATTCGTGACGTCAATGCTTTGTTTTGAGTCAATGGGTAAAACAAAACAGTTATCGACTGGGTTTTCGGGCAACATATGCTTTGTTGGACCCTCAAACAACTGTTGCCTTTGGCCTTCGGCCTCTGGCAACAGTTTGTCATCCCAGTCAACAATTGTATAATGTTCACCAAATATATTACATAGATATCTACAGCTAGCTTATAGAGAAAGAACGGTTTACAGGAAAACATTTTATTGATTTATAAGACAAAAACTTATCATGAGTAGATATCTTTAAGTGATGATTTAAGAATATTATTACCATTATATTAATTAAAGAAACATATGTTAACGGATTGAGATATTATATCATAGTCCCCCAAATCTGCCAACAGATTTTTTGATTTTTTTTTTACCTAATGTATGGGCAGATTTTGCGGACTAACAATGTCATTGAAAGGGTCCATGGCACTATGCCTTTTATGGACTGTAGTACTCATTGCGCATCCACCAAAAGAAAAATATGTTAGTTTAGTATTTTTTGTGTTCATTAGACATATATTTACCCGAAAAAAATCACCATTAATTGTTCAAATGATGAGTATCATTTATGCTCTGTCGGCGGTGGTGCATCATTAAGTAATAAAGGTGTGATTGATTTGAGCGTAATTTTATAATGTACCCTACCATATATAGTTAGTTGTTTGAACTGAACAACACTGGTTTTAAACTATTGATTCACACTTGTGATTGATGTATACAATGTATATATGTATAGTGGATATGGTGAAACTTCCGAAGCATTTGTTCCTGACATTTTATGACAAAATATCAACATCAAGTGTTTTAGAGGTGCAACAATACAATATGTATCATGATACATGTTTCACGATATACGATACATATTCCATAAATGTTCTTGATGTAGTTTTATGTAGAATTGCGATTTTTATGTTTAAATAATGTAAATATTTTTTGACACAGTAGCACATCATTTTTTTTTATTATACTTATCATCACATTGTAAACAAATTTTAAATATTGTGCAGGTAAAAAACCGTCTGTTATAACCAAGAATATAGTATACGTTACTAAAATAGATGCAATTAATTAAACAATGATATAAATATGTGTGTAGTGTTAATTTAACAAATAAGTAATATTGATACTTGTATTGTAAAGTGAGAGGTGTATTTAACAACCTAATTAAGGGAGATGTTATGCTGTAGTTACAACTTACTGTATATTTTATTTTGGTGTGCTTATAGTGTTACTGCATATAAATATGTCTTGGGATAAAAAAAATGTTGTTGTAATTATTATAATTATAAAGAACGTGTTAATATTATTATGTATAATTTGATGTTAAAGAAACTAAACAAAAGGTATGCAGCGGAAACGTACATATTAAGTAAGAAAGTAAAATTACCAACTTCACATAGGATCAACAATTAAGTATTAAAATTAAAAAGTCCCGGAGTTATCTTTCTTTTATCATCCAATAGTCGCAGCCATTGTATATGCTATATTTTATTTTATTTGTGTTAATCACACATATATTTACCCGAATAATCACCATTTATTGTGCGGTGGTGCATCATTAAGAAATAAAGGTGTGATATTTTTTTTGAGTATCTAATCAGACTCCCAGCTATCCAGCTGTTAACGTTATAATTATACGCTACCATATATAGTTAGTTGTTTGAAAAGCATTGGCGTTAACACTATTGATTCAGACTTGTGATTGATGTATATATATGTATATACATATAGTGGATATGGTGAAATAAAGGTACTTAACAAGCATTTGGTCTTGACTTTTTATGACAAAATATTAAAGTCATTCTTTTAGAGATGCAACAATACGTTATGACTCCCGATATACGATATATATTCCATTTTCCATAAATGCTCTTTATGTAGTTTTATGTAGAATTGCATTTTTTTATAAATGTTTTGTAAATATATTTTAGGGGGGGATCCCATTTTAATAGTAAGAGAAATATCGCCATTCAATATGTATTGTGATTAATGGTTGGACCTCTACAATCAGTCTTTACTCTAAATTGGATTGGACGAACGAATTGTACCTGACACCATGCATCATAAATCAGGAAAAATAAGATATAAATGATATCAAAGAAACATGACCAGATACTAACTGGACACCCTTGTATTTTTTTCTGTGTTGCTCGTTGCATTGGAAAATAGATGACATACGCCAAGTTGTTAGGTATCTGAATTTCTACAATAGCCCTTTGCATTTCCTCTTGTGCGGTGCGAGTTCTACATGTACGTGTGGTTAGCATTAAACATAGGTCGATGATTTTTCTCGGGACTGCGACTTTCGTCCAATAACAAAATATGTGTATCCTTTACTGACCACACCGAAATTCGAACATGACCTGAACCATGCACCGGACACACTCTTTGTTTAATGTAGTGGGGCCATGAAGCGTTAACGACCGCTCACAAACTGACGTGTAATAAATATATACGTGGTTCCTATAGTGACAGAATGAAATGACCAATTTCTTACATTCTTGGCGAAAGGATCCAACCAATTATCGGAACGGAAGCAAATTAATTTGCCCGTCTGTTTCAATCAGTGTTGCAGCGTCCATTCTTCAGCACACCAACTGTCGGCTGCTGTGATGGATACGTAGAACAGTCTTGGCGGGGGGTAGGCTTACCCCGGTGGTAGTGACACTCTGATCAGGGAAACAGAAATCAGAAAGTTTCATCTTTTTAATGTCCTAGAACATAGAAGTTACTTTCTCTCCAGTTCTTTAAAACATTGAAGATTACATAAACATAGACGTTGGAAAATTACTGTATGTGCATAATTGTCTTGAATATGGATATATTTCATTGAGAAAGATTGTGGACTTTTAGTAGTTAATAATTCTAATACCAAATCAGCTTATACAAAATGTAGTTAGAAATACATTGATTTCCTTGTGTTAAAACAGTAGCTGACATTCTTAGTTGTACGATATTTTATGATACTACATCAATCAGTATTAAATTGATAGTATTAGGTGGTTGATTCTACCATTATTCAAATTTTTATTAATACACATTCTTTATGGGCGATTACACGCGAGTTTCTTTTCAAAACAAGTTCGCAAAGATTGACATCCGCGGATTTAAATATTAAATGGATTTTTCTATCAATATAAATAATAAGGATGTTAATTCGCAGATATAAACTTTCGCGAAGTTACTTGGATCACGAAATTCGCAAAAGATTGTTAACTCACAGTACCATATTTTGCTGAATTATAACTGATATTTAAAACTTGATTCAGACAAGACAAATTAGAGACTTAGATAATTTGTAGAAACATGAATATCTGCTCACTCATCAAAGGGATTTTTCGATAAACTAAATATCAAAACAAACATACTTTCACAGTTATGTAAAAATCTATTTAAAGAAACGCTTGTGATCGATCCCTTCAATGTCTGAATTCTTTTAAGTTTATGTTTTATCTTCGAACCTGTCGTTGCTCTTGAAGTACAGAGCATGGCGAACCGTGGACCTCAGCTACTGAAAATCATTTGACACTTTGAGCTTCTTTTCTTCCTTAACTAACGAAGGACCCCTATTCTACTAAGCGCTTGTTAAATTTGTCAGCGTCGAACACGTGTTTGCTGACTGAGATTGACAGATTGTCATTTTCAGCTAGTAATTTAACAGTCCATTTAGATGAGGGACCATATTCCACACTCGAACAGTGAAAGGGACCGTTTTACCATCCGCAAACGTCTTGGTGGTGTAACATAAATCTGAAAGCGTTGCCGAATGTACATTTTCACCACCTAAATATATTTCAATTAATTAATTTCTCAAGAATCTACAACACTCTAAATTGAATTACATGTATATGGGGTGTTAAATTTACGAAACACTTCTGGCTATTGAATAAAGAATAGATTACCTGGTACTGTAATTCAGATGTTGTTTTCATTTAGGAACACAGTATCCTTGGTGTGGTTTTACGATTTACCCTCTGCAACGTTATGGTAAACTTAGCAACATTTAGATGAGTTGAACTCAACATATGATAACAATGTCCAGCAGGTCATCAACATTTCCTTGATATAGCCGATAATGGTTATAGCTACATATTTTTTGCAAAATGGATATGATTTCTATTTCTGGAATGAATGAATCTTTTAAAATCCAACGTCAAAATAGCAGGTTTTAATCCATTCTTAAATGGACGAAATAATGTTTACTCACCGACATATGTATTTCTGTTGAAAGACACACAGCAGCATACGCTTACAGGATATATGTAATGGTCAAAGGGGTACGCTATGACTAACCATAATAAAACGGTAAAAGACATAATGATATAAAGAGTAGATCATGTTATACCAACAGTTCTTAAAAGCAAGCCGATATCCGATAGTTAAGTACTGCAAAATAACTGATTCTTTAATGTTCATACCAATCCTCGATATAATGTCACACGAAAGAAAATACGAAATTCTATTGTTTTAAATGATAACACAGAATGAACGTACGAGCGGACTAAGATATTACATCAGACTGTCGTATAGACATATATAGATCTTAATACATACCAAGGAGCTTCAACAAATGTCTGTTCTCCACATCTAGATCACACACATCGTTAACCACAGGAGTTGGGAGCAGAAGATCAAACTTTTAGACGTCGAATTGAAACTGGTCCCCAATTATTTCGATGTAAAACATGTGTTGTGTCAGAGGAGGTGAGAGAGAATCTATCGTCCGTGTCAACAGAGATGTAATATCAATCACTGTTGGGACGATGTATGTAGGCTTCACGAAAACTCCATATTTATGTACTCATGGATTGGTAGTGGAATTTCTAACATTATTTTAGAGGATCTTAAACGACTATTCATTTCAGATATATGGAATTGTTTTAGAAATGTTAAGTCAAAATCAAAGTTTAATGACAAGATGTATGGATATGTTTTAGAAATTTTAGATCAAAATCAAAGTTTGATGATAAGATATATGGAATATGTTTTAGAAATGTTAGGACAATATCAAAATTTGATGACAAGTTACATATGATTCCACTTTTATAGTAATACACGGCTATAACCGGCGAATGTCTGTGGACCCACAGAATCACTTCGTTATAAGTATATTTTTATTCACATATTACAAACATGGCATAAGAACCTTGACGGGGAATGGAAATTGCTATGTGTTATAACCATAAAGTTGACAACGTGTTCGTTATAAACATATTTTACTGTATTAGTTTACCATTAGTCTATCATGAATGTAGACGCTATACTAGCTGTCTCCATATTCAGATCAAAGTCCGATCACAAATAAACATACAATATAAATGTAGTAAATCTATGAATGGGACTAATTTCCGTACCACGTGATACCTGATAACCTTTGTGCGTGACGAGCATCTCCAGTGGTGATGGAGTGTAATTATTTGTAATCTTCCCGCTGAAATGACCTTAGCGTTATTGAGTATCACATGGTGCGTGAATTATTCCCTTTTATTTATGAATAATGAACTAAAAAATCTTTAAAATGAACTACAACGTAGATACATCCAGATGTGTGGCGCCCAACAGATGCCAATTACGTGGTCACTTATGTATTCAGTTACAATAATGTATAATGGAGTATATTTATAATTAGATACCATCATCTGATGATAGCGATTATAAATATAGCTCTATCGAGATTAAAGTTCAAGATGAACAATGATAAAGAATTATCGCTACGATTCTCAAAGTAATGCCAATGATACTTATATTGAAACCGAAAGTTAACATGAAAGTGCAATGATACTATGTTAATGCCAATGATTATCATAGTGATACGACAGAAGACTGATACAACTATCAATATGATGATGATACTAATGATATTTATACCGAAACCGAAAGTAAATATAGAATGTGCAAATATAAATTATTATCACTGTGATAATGGCAATGGTATGTATAGCGATACCGAAAGTAAACCGCAGGATAAACAATAATGTTATCATATAGATGTTAATAAGATAGATAATTGTGACGATATAGCAAAGAAATAAAGGGCAGATAATACATATTACTATGTAAACAAATTTATGAATTAGATCATCAATATTTTTTTAAATATATTTAAAGAGCAAAACCGCTGTTATGAGTGAAGAGCGTAACTATAAGCATTGGTTCTACAATGTTATATACTAAGTATTTATAAATAATAAATGTCATATAAAATAATTCAATGCCTACATTATTAGATATATTATTACGGTGGCCAATGATATTTGGTTTCTTTTTATTATAATTAACGTTTTTGATAAAAAACGAAGAAAATATAAATTAGGTTTACTGTTATTTCAATCAATTAATGTTTAATATCTATCATTTAACTGCACATGTACTCTAAATGGCCGAGTGACCCTGTAGGTTTAAGTACAAAGCTATTTTGTGATGATACAATACGTTATGTCTCCGAGATGCACTTCATTAGGACTATGAGTGACATATATAAGCGTTTTTGAAGACAACATTGGCAGAGGTTCATCGTGAAATAAAAACAATAACGTTGTTTTGTCTATAATCGTATTCTCAGTAATATAACCAATCTGTATTGGAGCCGTTCGTTGTGAAACATATCTTTGAAATTTTGGTTTCATAAATAGATTTTACATCACAAATTGACAAAGTCTGAAAGTTTGGTGGAAGCGGCGCCGAGGCTTGTCGACTTTTGGGCTCGTCAGTAAGATTTATGGGAGGGAATGCATTATCATCAGCATCAGAACCTCCAAACAACCATCTTTATTACTGGTAACGTTTTAACCTACAAGAAAGCACGAGCTAATTGAAAATCTGCAAAACCGTTAAAGTGGTCAGGTTTCACTGGAAATTGGTTCCATTCATATTCCAGTAAAATGTTTGAAATAGTTTCAATCTCGCTCGTGCAAAGTGAAATGGATACGCACGGAGTCTTTTTGAAACCCGTGTAGGAATTTACGTAAGATAACCATTATTTTGGAAAAGAAGTGACCCGATTGAAAATATGATCAAAGAATCGGTTACTCGTAAATATTAGACATAGTTGCAATGTTCTCTCTCACTTTAGTTAGGCTTATCAAAGCCGGATGCAATGACGATCTTTTTGGGTTTTTCTATGATTTTTACGGACCAAGAATGTAGCGTCATAATGTTATATTCTAGCTTTATAAATTGTTTATAAAATGAATCGGAAATCTCAAATTAGATAGAGGTATATGTATATCTGGTCAATTTGATTTAATAGCAATAAGACGCCATATCATATTTGTTTATGATGGCATGGCATCATTTTCTAAATGAAATGAATTTTGGATAACCAATGCATGGAGGATGTCTACAAATTAACCCTTTGTCTTTATTGGTATCATCATTTATAGAGCGAAGGAAAACACCTGATGTCAAAGGTTAATTTCGATGATGGATGGGTCTGTATATTACTTCACCGAACCAATCTAATTGTCATAACTATCGAATCATATTTTGGCATTCATAAAAAATCGAAATGATAATATGATGGTTTAGTTGAAATCGTATCTGTTGACATAATAGTTAGCTTCGTTCAAAGTGACATTTACATGGGAATATTTGTTTTAAACACAATTTTTTTTCAAAGTAAATTATCCTGTCAAAGTAAAGCTACTGAGGGAATTTTCGACCCGAACTTTGGTCCTAATCTAGCTGCAAATTTTGCTGAACATATTTTCATATGCATAATGAGAAGATATAATTCAGTACAATTTGCAATAAGAATCGGACTAAAATGAGGGTCGCAAATGCACTCAGCGGTTTTACTTTGACAGGATAATTTTAAATAACGCGTTTTTAGACCTTAAACATATTAGAAAAATGTCGATTGAAAGACAAATAAAAAACCGTCTATTAATGATGACTACTAATGGATATGGCGCGTGTCGTCTGCTCTTGTTTTATCATAAATATAAAAAAAATCTCTTACCGCCACATCAGCAAAGACAGAACAATAAGAACATGAATTATGTACGTAACGGTTGTTGCTGCCCATTCCTGTACACGCTAAAACTATTTCAATTGTTCTAAACACGCAGAAACTTTGCAAAGAAAATTTGACATATGTACTTTTCTAGATATGCCTTATTGGCGAAATGTATGTTAGAGGCAATAATGTTACAAAGACCCATCCGTCAGTTCTGACACCAAGCAAATCATTGGCTTCGTTTGCTGGCCTCAGACTTTGGCTGTAATTAGCCGTATATACAGCTTTACTGTTCGCTATATATTCTTCCAATATTGTTCACCCCCTCCCTCTACCACAAAACGCAATAGAAATACCAGACCCCTCCGTCTAGCGATAAACATTTACATCACACGCTCGTACGACCGTGAGGACTTCATTTGCTCACAGAAAATATATGAAAAACTGACATCTTTATCCAATTTTTCATATACACTTTCTTTGTTTCCACATACCAAAATATGCATATAAATATCAACACATCAGTTGTCAACATTCTGTTGTTTTTAAACTGATTATAGAACATGCTTTGGATGTTTCATTCCGTCTCTCTAATTTTCTACATCTGTTGGCTTGTTTTGCAAACGCCTTATAACTCATGTTGATAAATAGTGTCATTAGACTAGAACATTGCGTAAGAAAAAAGTCCTTCTTTGTTGAGGTAGATAAACGTGCGATAACATATTTATAATTATCATTGAAAGATAAACGTGAAAACAAATATTATTAATATATATAATTGCATAATGATCTGAGAAAGGAAGCGTCCTCACAAAACCACACTGCATTTTATTACGCGATTCCATGAAACCACGATGGTTATTGAACAAGAGGAGAAAATAATTGATTTTAGCACGCGGATAATTTAATTCAACGTACTGATTGCGGTAAATATTATTAATCACCAAAATATTCAATATTGCCAACATGCTAATTGTTTTTAATAGAAGAAGAATTTTAACTTTTCAATAACAAAAGAATATGCCTACACGATGAAGAAATCGAATCTGATTTCAATGCTCAACAAACAAATGGATGAATTGAAATTAAAGTACTTGAAAAGTAATATATCAAAACGTTAGTTTCAATGGCATTATTGAATATGCAGAGCAAGAAATGTAGACATAAGTCGAAATCGATCACTTTCTCTTATTGAAAAAGGGATGGTAACAAAGTCACTTGGTCAACGGAGAGCAGATCTTGGCCGTAATCAGATCTCCAAATCGACTCGACAAATACAGCCATGAGAAAAGAACATATAAAGGACTTGTCATACACAAAACCAGAAGCTCAGGTAAGTTCAATAGAGATAGGATATAGAAAAGTAATTAATTACTTTGACTTTGTAAGTCGTAAACACGAAAGCGAGGTAAAGTTTGACAGTTATTCCTTATTCAGAATTACTTTTACCTTGGTTAAAACGAAGCATCTGATGTCATTAAATAAGATTGGAAAACAATGAAACCAATATTGTTACGAAAAAAATGAAGCCACGACCAACTGAAATATTCATATAGTGATAGGATTGTTTCTTTCTCTAGGAACCCTGAGGTATTCAATATGAATATTTATGTTCTGTATATTGATATGATTGATGTAAAGGGTTTTTACATATACAGAACACAGGGGTATTATTCCATGTCAGATATTTTCATATGTAAATCTATCATCCAGTACTCATTTCCACACACATCAACGTGTTACAATTCTAACGACAAGAAAAGATACAACAAAAACGGTTAAAACACAATTTGTATAGTAAGTGTATATGCAGAAATTCTTTAAATGCATTTCCAAATAATGTCAATATTTACAGTAGGTTTGCAGAGACTGGCTCGACCCCTGTTTGTTGTGAGATGGTGAGATACATATGTATCGGTGTACAAAACAAACAATGCTTTGTTTACCTGGTGCTGCGTCATTTACACAACGACATACTACCGTGATCCCGAGGATACGTCCCCGTAACAAACAGCGTGCTGTAATGATTAACTTAGCAGGAAGGGTGTGTGGAAAAATCCATAATGACAAAACATCTCATTTCATACTGCCTTACGGAATCAGTTACGTATTTTAATTAAGTCGGGCGTTTTCAATGATAAGGAACTCACGGAAATAAAACAAAAATAAAAACATATACACTGTACTTAAAATCTCTACAGGTTTTTGATTATTATTTAATGAATGTCTTGCACAGGATTCAATAGATGTATCTATACACCTAATAATCAACTAGACAAACAGTAAAAGTTGTATGCCAGTTTTGAAAAAGAAAACTTGAATTTTCTTATGTACTTTTTCACAACTTATTTCTTCATTTTATATTCTAAATTTTGTATACTATAAGCATAGCTTGATAGTGTATCAGACTACATCTTTGCACGCGATATATGAAGTACATACAATAGATACAATTCAGCAATTTTATGATGTTGTTTGCGAAGTTGGTGTATATTTTAAGTTATTGAAGTGGGATAATATCATGTAGCTATACGGTGAGGCTTATGGTGTACTTACTTTGTTTAGTTAGTGATATAAAAGCATGATCAACCAAATACAGATATAAGGCATAGATTTAAAGTCATATTTTATTTATGTTGCATACTGTTTCTGTTTTAAAGAATCGGTGCCCGGGCGCAGGCTGAATTTAATGATCATATACTTAATACAACATATAAAGACGGTATTACTAAAAATAACACCATCCTAACTCTACTTGGTGTATATTGCCTGCTCAGAAAGCTACATGACGCTACTTTATACAAAAAGTGTCACAAAATATCCAAGACTGTCCTTTCCCGACACGTTTTGAGATTTGCTGGCTGTACGCTATATAGATGGTATTAATGTCACACTTGCATCCGCAGCGATCCTCACTCTACGTACTTAACTTAGATCCCCGTATAACCATTTAATATCCCAGCCAAAAGGGAAAGTCAATAAACACGAGTTTATCATTTCTTTACTTCTATAAGTCGATGGCTTCAAGGGATTCGACAGAGCGAACATTACCCGACTAGGAATTCTACTTCGGCTTAGACACCGACAGAGAAACGGATAACTTTCATAACTTGTACCATTACAACCGACTTCTTCAAGGTTTTATGTAATCATGTGAATGCATTAGCTAATTACAAAATATTCTCGCTGATTGAAGTTTAACTTTTTATATTTTCCTACTGAAACACATAAGTATTTCAAATGATATTTGTACACCTATTAATGACTTGGTATGAGGTCATTAATGGGTTTTCTTTACCCTGTGGCCGGTTTGAAGTCGTACTAAGCTATGTTAAAGTACGTTGTAACCGTATGTGAGCGGATAATGGCCAAGGACAAGGGTATCTTCCTACAAGCATCAGATAGCTATCAAGTCATTTATGTGGATTGGAAACGCCCTGGAGTAAGACCATTGTACAAGTTACGTCAAATTGTTGCGTCTACTAAGATCAGTAATAATTAAGCAAAATTTAAATCCGTACGCTTCACTAATACGTATTCACCATTATATATAATTTGATTAACACAATGATGCCAAATGGGTAAACAATTATTTGTGTTCCCTATAATATTTGTTTTGCAAATATCCATATGGGATTTATTCTTAAGTAGCTTTACATTATAACATACAAGGCGGTTTAATTATACGGCGAAACAGAGCTAGAAGTTTATTGACCTTTCCCGTAGATTCTCTAGCAACACGTTATTCTGTGTTTGTAAAACAAGTAATATTTGGAATGATTTCATCATGTATTCTTGAAGAAAACATTCACAGGCTCGATTTTTCTTTTGCTAGACATGAAAGTCAACGATTAAAAAATAAAAAGTAGTTTCGTCATTTCCCATATTTTAAGAACATCCCACCTTGACAGATTTTAATAAAATAACTAGATAGAATAAAAACAAATATATAAATCCCACTTAATATAACTACTTTATTCGGCCATTTTCCATTTCTAATGTTACGCCACTTTCTTGATCTCATAGATGACGGAGATGTCTTCCTTTACCGTTAGTAAATATACAATATTGCATTGGCTACAACATTTAACAGAATATAGCCGCGTGAAAATGTAAGATAGTAGTTGATACTATATAAAACAATGGTAAATACATGTAATTTGCGAGTTATGTACGTGGTTAATGATAGTTGTAAACTTTCAAATACTAGTTCTCCAGAGGGAGAATATATATAAACATTAAATAGTATAAATATCTCTTCCACAAATTTTCGGCCTCTTGGCCATCTTCAGGTACATAGAAACACAAGAAAAGCTAGGTGAAATCCATCTTGAACGTTTTGATATGATGCCGTAGCAACAATAACGTCATAGATATATTGTTGCTATGGCATCATATCAAAACGTCCAAGATGGATTTCACCTAGGTTTTCCTGTGAAAATATGTGGAAGAAATATTTATACTATTTTATAGTTGTAAAGACGTGGATTAGTTGCAGAATTTCTTTGGGAAATAATATGCAGGAAAACGTAAAGCGATTTTGTAGATATTATTGATATGGTTGTTTGCATTTCGACATATAAAACAACAACTTTGGTAATTTCAAGATGCATTTTATATAATTTCAAAAAAAGAAAAGCATCTACTTAATATGTAGACAAAAATAATTTTGTGAAATCTTTCACTTTGTTTCCTGATGACAAAAGTTACGTGTTATTTCTGCGATTTATGTATATACTAGATTTAAAAGTGATATATATCATCAAAAACCATGATGTGTTTTGCAACAATTCTTTTTTAATTTCGCTTTCATTTTGAACCTGCATTGAAAAATGTAAATTGAAAGCTCTACATAGAATTGATAAAATAAAACCTCATGTCATCATCGGGCAGTTTTTATGGCATTGCTCAATTTCTAAATATCACTGGCAAATTATCAGAAAATATTAGAAACCCTTTATTGATATCGATTACTACAACTAATTATCTCCAAAATACAACAGTATCGTACTTTTTCTAAAGTTAGAATGTAAGATCGAAAACAAAATCATTATTTATCCCAATGTGTACATTGGCTACCAGTTTCTAGAATATTAAAGTATTACTTTCATTTGGCTTGATAATTGCTTGACTCTGTAATAGCCTGGTTTTAGAGTTTCAAACTAGAAGCAGGTAATCTTGTATTAGAATCTTAGGGTCTGGTGGCCAGTTTACTTAATGTGCGTAGGATTCTTATATAACATGCAATACAGCGACATATCATTGATGGTCATGTTAACTAGGCTTTTAGAAATTAAAAATGATGTTTGAATCTAGATTAATATACTGATTTTTTTTTCTAAAATATCTAAAATGTTAAACCGCTTTGAACTTGAATTGACAAACTATCAATATATGACCAGGTGGATTTTGATGGCTCAAATCGGTTAGCAGTGTTTTACAATCCTTTTAATAAACGAAACAGTACCATTCAGCTGTTCTAAACCTCGTCTTTGATATTGTGATACTACTCCGCTTAGAAACAAATATAATCTGGATTTACTGGAGGTACTGTGGTTTTTTAATATGGTATCATTCACCAAAATCTTTGTGGCTATTCAATGACTTGGTGATATAGTGTGATAGAGAGCTTTGTCTACTTACAAAAATACAATATTGTTATCCTAATGCTGTTTATGTATGGAAATCATATGTCGCACTCAAAGGGGTATTTTCCACAAGGAATTAGGTAAATATGATTCGGAATTGGTAACAATCATTGCATTTTGAAGACAACACAAATTAATATTTTATTTAATTTTATTGACAAGACTTTTATCACAAATATATACACAAAATAATTTTTGATATCTTTCTCCTTTAAAGTTCTCACATATTCCAAGTCAGATTATTGTGATTAACACCACAAAACATGTAGATGATGACGAAGTTCCGAACGGATATTACCAACGTAATTTACGTATGCTTTTTGAATATGAATAAATGTAGGAATAGAATATCCAAACACTTTTTCCCATTTATATTCTATAAACCAACAATAATTCGATATCCTGATGCAACTATTATTTCATTTGTGCCAATGGATACACATTAATATTTAATTGTACCAGTGGTTTTACGTTTCAGAATAACCAGATAGTGCTCGCTAAACATCACAACTAATGTTTTCTCTGTTTCCAGTATGCAGGTATACAACTGGTAGACCCTGATTTGTATGATAGTTCAGATCTTTCCATTGAAAGTGCCGTTTTAGGAGACTCACTACCACATTATATATATGGTTTCCAGTATTGGGTTGGTGACAGACATGATATGCTATCTCGTTGAGCCTACCAAATACAACACACTATGTCATGTCCATTTATAGAAGACATTTTTTAAACACATTTTGTATAACTTATCGTATTCGACAAGAAAGCTGTGCCTTTATAACGTCAAGCCGCTGGTGGCTGCTTCCAAAGGTTGTGTCTGTTACAAAAAGTACATGATGGTAGAAGGATCTGTTTTGGCATTTTAGAAATGCGTGTGTCACTCCATTATTCCACATTTTCCCTTCCAGCTGTAACGTGTGACATCGCAATTGTTCCACGATATGTTCATCCGAACGTCAAATGCTAATGGAACAGACTGTACCACATTGATTACGCCGGTTTTGATACAAGTAACGTCACCAGCAAATCTCCTTTCTCATGCTTTGTAATGGATAGTCCAACGCTGCAACAAAATCAAACGTAATTATTATCACTCGCGATTACGTTTACTTCACTTGACGAAGTTTTACGCTTACTCTTTTCAATAGAAAAAATATGTATTTATAAGATAATGTAATGGACTCATGCCTTCAGCTGTATTTATATGGATGGAGGGACGCTTATTCTTTCAACTGCAATTTCCTTGTACGTTTCCAGGAGCATGCCATAGGGACATATATAGATCATTTACAACTTTATAGATAATTATAAGTAATGTTTCATTATCAGACCTAGATCAGATTCTAGGTTTCAATTTTGGTTGCTACCAAATTTTGCTTTTTGTTGGGTTTTTTTTTTCTGAGAAAATGAAGTATGACGATGTAAGGTAATGTTCTTGCTTTTCTTATTTTAATATATTTTTCAACATGTCTAAAATGTGATATTGTAATTATTCTAATATAGGAAAAATAGTCAATAAAGCAAAATTTAGGTTGGGCAATGATCTATTTGCGATGGAAAGGAATAAGGATTTAAATTTAAGTACATTGTATTGATATTTAATTATTTAATGTATTTATAATAATGAAGATTAATTGGTGTTAAGTTAATAAAACTATAGTAATGTTTTTTTATGTATCATAATTTGCATCTTAAATGTATTTGGTGATGACATAGGTATTTGTTCATAAGCTATAAGAATCGAGTAAATCAGTAGTAATCGAAACAATTGTAACGGAGAAAAAATATATATAAGATCAACAATAACGATATAAACTTTTGTCATTGTATGATGAGAAGATTCGCTCCTAACATCGACCGATAGATATATATCAGTATAGATATCGACATGTTAACATGTAGGCATGTGGAGATGTGCTCCAGGCCAATCTATAAGGAGGCATGTATCCGATTATAAAACAACAAATCACGTCGGCAGTTATCTGTTCAACAACTTTCGTTTCGCCAAATCTAAGATGATACTGCCGTGTCTATTGAGTATTACTTTCACCGGTATTACTGGGTATTGCTATCTCCGTATCATATCAGGCTGCTGTCCCTTATCTCACCAAACGGGAGCTCATTCGGTAGTTCGGGATGAATTGGGATGATTGTTTGTTTCTCATAAATCATTGATAAAGCTTGTCGATTGTATTTAGTTGTTACTAGCGTTGGTGTTTACGAGTCGTTTCTTTTATAAAAGAAAATATAAATCTGCCTGTCATTCTTATTGTTGCACTCAGGTAAGAGAAATAATGCTATTTTTAATGTTAATTTATTCAGTGTAATGGAAAAACAAACAAAACTTATGATCTTTAATAACAAATTGTTTCGAATTCAATCGAATCTGAGGTATTTTCTAGTGTATAGACAACTTTCGTTCTTTCTAAATCGTTAATTGCTAGAAAGTGAATACTTTTCACTAAAATATGAAATAGTTACAACTTATTTCACTTGCTGCCTTGTAACATGTAAGAACAGACATCACATAACAAAAAATCCTACAAAATTCAATATATCAAAACAGATTTTGTTATTATTGCATGAACACTTAATGACGTTATTCACATATATTTTTTCTTGAATGATATACAAATCATATTATTTTGATTTCAAACTAACGTGTTTATTGGATGACTTTTATCTTGAAGTTAATTATCTATTCATTTCATATTTTATTTTACACTTTCCATTAATTGTTATTGTACAATATAACCGGTTAATTACGCGGATAAAAATTTTTCGTGATTTTAACTAAAAATGAAAAAAAACATTAATTAGGCTTGAGGTCAGGTTTTCAGTAGTATTTGTTGGATCAAATGTTCGTGATTATAGTATTGTCCCGCGAAATCGTGACAATATCATCCCCTCAAAAATAACAGCCTATACGGTACATGTTTAGTTGTATGTTATTAAATTCCCTGGGTCATACCGTTAATAATAATGTATTTAAAGATGCTCCACCGCTGACAAATGGTATTTTTTCACTATTAAAAACTTGAGCAGACGATTTAGTATTTTTCTTCAGTTATAAAAGTTACTTACTTTACACCATTACCACCATTGAAAAGTTTGAGCATCTAATTTTACTTCAAGTTAAACAGATTTGAATTATTGTTCAAATGATGAATATAATTTATGCTCTGTCGGCGGTGGAGCATCTTTAAAGAAACACTAATACGGGATATCTTTCTTGTATGTTAAACATATCGTTACTTCGTTTCTTGAACTTGAATTTCAATATTTCTTGGTGTTCAGGTGATTTGCTTTACAGCCATGTGCATGCATCCTTCACATCTATCTAATAAACTAATATCTGTTGTACCATCTATAGAACATTTTACAGTATTTGACAATGATAGTCTAAAACATGAAAAACTTACAGTGGCATCAATAGAGGGAATATTGCTCATGATCAGAAATGCCATGGACAATTCTGAATAAAAAGAGTGTTTGGATTATGAACCAAACAAGCTGCATTTAAACCTATATGCGATTTAAGACTTAGTGATGTGGTGTTTTTTTTATCCTTTTGTATTTACCAAGTCATATATAAAGAATTAAATATGAAGACATTTGCAGACAAAACTAAAAATTTTCTACGAACGTCAAAATGACCTATTTGATCTTGAGTACAAAAAAAAATATAGATAAATAACTTTTTTCCTGATTTTTTTTATCCACAGCAATAATCGTTCTATGTTGGACGTGTAGTACATGTAATTTGTTTATTCAGTGAAGTTAATATGAACTCCACAGTAATGCAATATACTTACATGATGTCGTGGAAGAGTCATAGTTCATATTGGAAGATAAATCCGCACCAAATCTTTGTAATGACGCATAATAACTTCCTGCTCCTTGTAAAGAGTCCGAGAGTTTTGACATTTCATATTTAGAATTTCTTGAGTCAAATCCACTCCTTAGCATTAAAGATTGATATGAAGGGCCAAGTTTACTGGCCGAGTCAAACGAGGAATATGGAAAGGATCGCGCAAAGTCAGGTGCATTCGAATATGACTGGGATGCGGCAAAGTGATATGGCCAGTTATTGGACAAAGTATACCACGGTGACGTCAAATAGTCCCTTGTATAGTCCGAACTACTTCCTGAAGCAAATGACGGTCTTGGAGGTTGGTAAGAACTGTTCCAAAAAGAGGGTGGTAGTTTTCGTTGACACATTAAAGGGGTTTCTGAAAAATAAAATAATAAACAATTGTTATATTTTCATGAAAATCCTACGGAACTCACGAAATATATATTTTATATGACATTCAACAGAACGACAGTTGGTAAGCAGTAAATGAAACTGAAATTTTCAAAAATTCACCATTTAAAGAAAATACAGATCTGTTTGGCATCAGGAAATAATTTCAATTAATTTGTTTTATCTATTTCCATATTCAGTCTAAGTGGCGTCCCGTTATTGACTCACTAATCGTATGGCTCAGGGTATTAGGTATTTGTGAGAATGATATATGTATAACTGTCATTATCTAAAACATTATTGATTGAAAGCAAACAATACACAAAATGTTCACCTTTAAAAATTTTGTCTGTTTCTGTAGTTTGCAAAGACGATGAATTATTGTGTAATATTAATAATGGAAGCACTGTATCATAAGCAAACCGCAAATAAATTCTTTTTCACGACACGATTTGAAAGCTCCACAATACAAAAGAAAGTATCCACAAATATTTCATTTTATACATACTGTATAATATGAAATGTTCGTTTTGAATTTCTTTTATGGAGAAGTGAAATGTTTACCTACAATTAATATTTATATACATGAAATTTGGGCAAGCTCCCACCCACGAACGAAAGAAGCAAGAATATTTCATGGTAAACAGACACAAGTACAAACCTTTAGAAGCACTATTGTTTTGATTAAACATGTTATATTATTCAATGATCTTAAGATACATTTATTTAAGCTAAAACGATTTTTAAAAATCAGTATTTTCATCACTAAAATAGTGTATCTTCAATGACCTTATATCAAGTATAGTTTATCAAAGTAAAAGCAACATACATTAATCACAATTCTGGTGCAATGATATAGATATATTCAATTGTTTTACATACATGTTTGGTTTACTACAGTAGATACGACAGTGTTGAAATAATCTTTCATATCGAATAAAATAAGGATGATTCAAATTTTACCACTTAAAATAAAGATTGTTTTAAATTTGAAAATAAATTTGCTTCATTTCGGCTGTACTAAAAGATACAAGCAGTTGACATATTTAAGTGTATGAATTAAAAGCTCTCAATGTTAAATAATATTGTCATCACATGTTTCTGTGTGACTGGGCAATTATCCGAGGATAATATAGTGCGCCTTATCTCTACCAATAAACTGCTAATTATTTCACAAACAAGCAGCTGTTAAAATAGGGTTATGGGAGCCCCGTCTTGACACTGACTAAATCAACACCGCACAGCAATAAGGCTCCTTCCAATTTTGACAAATAGCGGTACAACTGTTTATCTTAGTCCCCGGCCGATTTATCAGTGTCGGAACAAATTACCCAGCGTATTACTCCGCACGTCACGTGACACTCTTCAACAACTTTTCTAATCTGTACAAATGTATCGTATAGTTCTTCTTGAAATGGAACCGATTTAAAGTATAATCTGATTGGGCCTAGATAAAAGATTGAAATGTACCACCCAAACATTTGTATCAACATAAAGTTAAAGCCTTTGATGCATACTTTACAAATTGTTTGTACATTTTTACATATGATCTAAAACTTTTTTAAATGCATTGCAAACATTTTGCATTTTCTGTCATATTTTTGCAGCGATCGTTTTTGTATGCAATCTGAAAATTCGAAAGCTTGCGCATAAAGCATAATGCCACCCGTGGAAGTATACAAATAGGCAAATTCGCAACCTTATCAACGACCGGACAATCAGTGAAAAGAAAAAAAAATACATTATTCCTTTTATATATATTTTCTCAAACTTTAAAAAAAATATCATGAGGAGTTACAGAATAATAATTACCAATACTAATTTCTTTTCTATCTAAGGCACATGGAATAAAAAAAAAAACCAGCAAAGCCCAATCCATTTTTAATTCACAATTGCTATGATGCCGAGTTCAAGATGGATTTACAAGATGAAGGACGCATAATTATATGAAAATTTATAAAATTATATCTTAGTATCCGCGAAAAGTTGTGAAGAGGATAGTGAAAAAACATACCATTCAATCAAACATTTTAATGTTTTTATCACAATTACATTGGAGTGCTATATAGTCATGTTTCTTTTCAGTATTAGATAAACTGAATTTATAACAAGCCATTTATTTTTCTCATCATATTCGGTATCAATATATAAATAAAATCCGATTGTACATAGCCATACACTGATATAGTTTTGTGGTATTTCTTTTCCACATCAAAAGAAAAACCTGCAGGAGAATGATAACACAAAAATGAGCTTTTGATTCATCGAAAAAGCTATTATAGGAAAATGTAGATAATTACCAATACTCTAAGCATATTATTAAAAATAATAATCTGATGTGTTTACAAACTATGTCCGGTGTGTTATCAACAACTCAATGTTAAATCATTAGGTATGTAATAGCTATACCAATAGGGTCAAAATGAGGATGTATGATAGACACAATCCATATTACGGCGTCAATGCCAAGAAAAAATATAAATCCTCAACGTCAACGGCATCCACTACATGAAGGGAAAGCGAAAATAATTGGGGACTGATACCAGTTTAAAAAGAAAAAGTTGATTGATAGTATATTATATAATAAATTTGGTTTATAACCATAATTCAGTATCAAAGATTACCACATGAAGGCAAATACGAACAAAACAGACTTGGTTGTTTGATATGACCGTGGTATCGATACCTATTTTTATAAATTCTATAGAAAACGTTTCATGGTTATCGTAGTCTGCTGAAAAGAACAAATGTAAATATATCAGAATCTACAGCAAATTCATGTAATCTACATTTGAGTATCTTTCGACAAAGTTGAATGCATCTAATTAGATTGCATTGTTTTCTTTTCCATTTCTATACCTACCAGAGCGCCGGAGGTTCGGTGATCCATTTTTTTCCAATGTAAAACTACTCGGCTGACTTAAAGCCCTTGAGAAATGTTCGTCTACATTTGTGGCAGTATCGCCATTGAAATAAGTCAACAGTACACAATTAGCGTTCAAATATTGGGATCCTTTGGGCTGAGAATCCGGATCTGATAAATCCGCTGTTGGGTCCGTATCCCTGATTTTAGAATGTCGCATGTCCCCAGGAAGACAGTAGCTTCCCGCTGCTGCCACATGCTGATTCTCGTACGAACTGGGATTTGGAAGTTTCTGTAAAAGAAAGATTTGTTATTTTCAAAATATTTGTGTCATTATTACAAATCTTGCAAAAAGACTTAATCCACAATTTATTAAAACATTTTACAAAGCTAAATCATATTAAAAAACTGTATTTGGCAATATAATCTACAATTATCTGTCAAACACTAATTTTCTTGCTAGTTATTTATAACGTATTCAAATACATGCCCATACTTTAGACCCCAGTATAGCTAGATACAACGTAAACGAATATATTTATAGTCATAAGAACTGATACAGAAGCTTCAAGATAACCTTCTACCTGATTTAGGAAAAAATATATAAATCACACAGGTTATTCAACACTTACATTTACAATTGCAAGAACAGAAGAACAATATTGATTATAAAGTATATCCTACAGTGAAGACAAAATAGAAAATACCGCAAGTCTGCATCACCACACAAAACCAACTGAGCTAATGTTGAAGACATTCGGCCACATTTGTCCAGTTTATATAGTACCCTGGAGCTTAATCACGATTGTAAACCAGTTGTTTGCGTTTTTATCACCTTAAAAATTGGTTCCCTGTTATTCTGCAATGTGTATCTATGAGAGGAAGGCATCTTACTCCCTTCAGCAATGTCTTTCGGTAAGGTAAAGAATGTCAACTATATACAGGCACTTTCTTCACAAATATTTTGCTAATTACATTTCAACAATTCCTAAGGGATTTCCAGTTGGTTTTTTCTTTGCTAAAATAAAGTAATGCAAAGTAAGAAAATCACTCACCCCATTTTCTGAAGGTGTTGTTTTATGAGGAAAGTACGGCGGATAAAACTGGTACATAAGGTCAGTGCAACTCATGGCTTCTTCTTGTGAATTTACCCTAGAGATTGTCCGAAATACAAACCAACAAGCATTGTTTTCTTTAGAGATACTGAGTAAATAGCTATGTAAGTTTCAACAGATTTCGCTATGCTATCCACGCGTTCGTATCATCACCAAGGCAACGCATATTGCTGCCTATCAAGTAAGTTATTGACAAGAAACTGACAACCGTTGCCACGCCTACATGGTACCGCCTACAAAGGAACCGGTCTTACAAACCATTGTTCGCCATGGTTACAAGACAGTTTGGGATATTCCTATTGTATTCACAATGTTGACATATGAATCAGATTGTTTAACGAAATAAATATATCAACGGGTTAAATGTCATCATTCATCTTTACGATCTTTAATGTTGATAACTACATAGAAAAGTAATCATTTATGTAGAATACATTTTGATTTTCAGGTAGAATATAGTTTTCATTTCTACCTGGTACTGTGTACACAGATTGATCACTTTAAAAAAAGGAATAATAACGTTTTAACGCTTCAACAGGCTGTTATTTCAATTATATATTACTTCAACTCGTATCTAAGATCATTTCACCGTTGTATTTAAGATCGACATCAAATTTTCATGGAGTATCTAGAGAATAAACAATGTGCAAACTATTTCGATAATTTCAACATAGAGACACAATTACAACATAAGATAGACTTAACGTAATGCTAGAAAATAGTCTTAAACAGTAGGAATTTTAGGTGTAATATTCAAACTAAATGCAATGATTTAAAACAAAAATCCTCCTGAACGATAAAAACGTAACATTATAATAAAGAACATCACAGGCAACAACAGGGGACATTTGAAATAGACTCGATAAGTTTATCGAATCATCGAAATATATAATGGACTCAGTTTTACATATTGGTTACCATATTTTGTATAACTGGATCGGGATTTGATTTAGAATATATATTTTTATGTTAAAAGTCATTAAGATTTCATTCGAATTTCAAAACAAGCCTTCAAGGTTTTTTCTGGTATATACATGATATGTTCACTGGTTCTAGCTGTTGCGATGCATATCATATAGTAAGCCATATGGCTCAGCTGTACTGTAGTCGGTGTCATTATGGATATTTATCCACCACAATATATACTATATACTATGGAGTGGTCACAGGTTTGTTTATGACTGCTAATCTATGAGAGAGAAACTCCCACAATAATTATGTTCTGCAGTTACATAATGATATTTATTACGATATGTAGCAAAACGAAATAGTGTACAGAAGCAATTTTTTTAATAATAAAATGTGCTTTTCGGTATATTCAAAGAACCACTAGAAACAGAGTGCAAACGACGATATATACCTAAATCATTACTTCTAGACTAAGTACACGGTCTGTGTAAACTTGATATTGATTAAGCATTGATGTCATTATTTTATAATTTCATCGGGGTATTAAGAAAAAAACCCAGTGACATCAATGCTTATAATTAATTTTCCAGACTTCTTGATAAAATGAAATACTTTTACACGTAATGCGTAAGATACCAGTGATTTTCCAAGGGATTATTTTCCCACCTCAATGTATGTGACGTGGGAATTTTTTTCATAGTAGAATTGAAAAAATAAATCGATCCATCAAAAAGCCTTAGAAGATTTACAATGTAGTAGGAAAGCAAATACAAATTAATTGTTTTCTATTTAAGTCATTGTCTTTCGTTTTCTATTTAAATTTCGTGTAAGTTATTAAATATAGGAGAAAGGGCATGTAACTTTCAGCTATTGAATTAAAGAAAACAATTTGTGAATCTTCATCCAAATGTTATTCACGTGTATTTGAGAGCGCATATTTAAGTTATGGTACACGTGTTGTTCCCGGCCGGAGGTCCTTAGTAACTGTATCCCTTTACGAGTTTTTTTACAGAGGGGTTCGTTAAAGGTTATTTTGAAACTGAAATATTTTAATTTTCAACTTATTTTGACCGCATTGCAGCCATGTTAATAATGAAGAATATTTAAGTCGATAAACTTTATCGAATGACGTAGATGATTTATTGACAAATTTGTGCCTATTAATTTATTACCTATTGTGTAGATATAACATAAATTTAAATAGAATATTCAATTTTATGCATAAAGTTTTCGTTTTGTTTCATGTGGCTGTTTCCACGATATATGTCCTCTTGAATCAATATGCCAATAATTGTAAGCTTTATATGTAAATGTAATAAAATAAAATTAAGCTGAAGTTATTGAAACTTAACTCATTCTTTTTTCTGATATCATGTTATTTCAAAACATAGTGATATCAATGTAGTTTTTTTTAATTTCCCTTTGGAGCCCCGTTTACAGTCTAGACCATAAAGAATTCGTCAACAGACTTTTGGTAGTGAAACGAACAACTATAAAATGCCAAGCCAATTAGTGAACCCTGTTTGATTTTAGTGTTCGGATCATGTTGTCCTGTGGAAAGAAACTGCCATAAATATGTACATTAGTGTGATGTCAGCTCCTCATGACCATTAACTATAAGGACTTATGATATGGTTGCAATGGCTCAAAATGTAGCATTTAAGCATCATTCATTTTTGGCGATTGTACCATTTAAATATGTAAGACTAGAATACAATTCCAATTTTGATTTCATTTTGTCTAATATTATTAATTGATGTAGAATGAAGACGCAAAGAATCAAAAATAGATTATTTAAAAATCTAAAAACATTTTTTTTTTAAGTTCAAAATCAGAACAAATATCAATATTTTAGCTTGGTTTTTGAACATCATAATCATTTCGTGCACTTGTCAGTTGTGGTGATAGGATTATTCGGAGTATCTGGATATAAACCTGGATCTGCGGTCAATACCTGATAATACCCTCACGTGGGCCTCGAACTGGGACACTAGAAAGAGAGGGGAATTTTGGTTGAATATCAAAATGTCATCATCGCCCCTAACGCTTAGATCACTGTGATTTCTTTTTATTAAACAGGGTATGCGTTTTAATAGTACATTGTATTTAACTGGGAATATGAGCAAGTTATTAGGTCATTTTGTTATTGGGGAAAGGAACTTAACGATAATATGACTATAATGCAATGCAGACCTAATAATAAGAAGTGATACTGAAAATATAGAGCCATACTTTGCCCGGGATATAGAGCTATACTTTTCCCGGGATATAGAGCCATATTTTGCCCGGGATATAGAGCAATACTTTGCCCGGGATATAGAGCCATACTTTGCCCGGGATATAGAGCCATACGTTGAAAAAGTATATTATTCTTTGTTTCTTGACATGATAATTTACACAGTACCGAAAGCCTTTGCTGATACAGTAGTAGCAAGCTATAACTTAGATACGATATCGTATGTTTTATGCCTCCTCGCCTTTTGAAGTTGAAGCCACAAATATTTTGACAACTCCATTGTGGAAGTATTGTTCCCATCCGTGTTTACATGACAATTTAGCTTTTTCACCAAGCACACGTCACATTTCCTCTAACTTAGCATGTTTTATTGCGTGTGTCCCTACCGCCATTCCACAAATACTACAGCGCTTCTTATCTTCTTTATTTAACACCTGCAAACGCAGAACAATCAACGTTATACTAACGCTTGTAAAGGTTCCTTGCGTCAGTTTGCATGAAACAATACTACATTTTGTCCACTTATCTGCGCTGGATCAACAAAAGATTTCATCTCTTAGGCAAAAAAATGGAACAACTTTACATCGACGACTTTTTCGAGCCTGGGAAAACTGTCAAGGACCTGACTCTACCATATGTGTAACCACCGAGAATGGCGAACATATATAATGAAGTATGATTTAAAGCGTGTGTATGATCCAGCTTGTTACGAACATGCACGGATGTATTGTCAATTCTGATTGGCCGTTACCTCTCTCTCAATGCTTGTCACTGGTCTGCCGACACAAAAACAGACACAATGGTTGAGCAGTTCTGACATATACTGCGCTCGATCGCGAATTCCGATCGCATGCCTTTTCCCGCTTTCTGTTGCCATTGTCTTCGTGTATTATTGGTCGCCCGGCGCGCGGTATTCCAGGTGTTAGAAGCGAAAATGGTTGCCCTCATTGCGGATGAAGCAAAGTTGCATATCAATCGAGAAAGCTCCAAATTACAGAACAGTAAGAATATGTAGATTAACTACACCATATACATAATCTACATACAAGTAATTACAGTGCATGCATATGCCACATCGTAATTATGTGATGGTTACACACTAGCGTGCGCTGACTATGTATATAATCCTGATTGAGATTGCCGACAATGGGAGAACACAAGTTTTAACAGCAGGTCGTTAGAAAATTAATGTCCCCAACAATACAAACATGTAATATATAGAGTGCTTTGTACTTTTACTGGTTTTCCTAATACTAACGGATGGTCTGCCATGGGAATATCAGTCAATATATGTCAAAATTGTTCATTTACTGTAAATTACCAGGTAATCATCAACCGTTGTCTATAAATTACCATCTTAGGTAATCATCAACTGTTGTCTATAAATTACCATCTTAAGTAATCATCAACCGTTGTCTATAAATTACCATCTTAGGTAATCATCAACTGTTGTCTATAAATAACCATCTTAGGTTATCATCAACTGCTGTCTATAAATTACCATCTTAGGTAATCATCAACTGTTGTCTATAAATTACCATCTTAGGTAATCATCAACCGTTGTCTTTAAATTACCATCTTAGGTAATCATCAACCGTTGTCTATAAATTACCATCTTAGGTAATTATCAACTGTTGTCTATAAATTACCATCTTAGGTAATCATCAACCGTTGTCTATAAATTACCATCTTAGGTAATCATCAACTGTTGTCTATAAATTACCATCTTAGGTAATCATCAACCGTTGTCTATAAATTACCATCATAGGTAATCATCAACTGTTGTCTATAAATTACCATCTTAGGTAATCATCAACCGTTGTCTATAAATTACCATCTTAGGTAATCATCAATTGTTGTCTATAAATTACCATCTTAGGTAATCATCAACCGTTGTCTATAAATTACCATCTTAGGTAATCATCAACTGTTGTCTATCAATTACCATCATAGGTAATCATCAACTGTTGTCTATAAATTACCATCTTAGGTAATTATCAACTGTTGTCTATAAATTACCATCTTAGGTAATCATCAACTGTTGTCTATAAATTACCATCTTAGGTAATCATCAACCGTTGTCTATAAATTACCATCTTAGGTAATCATCAACCGTTGTCTATAAATTATCATCTTAGGTAATCATCAACCGTTGTCTATAAATTACCATCTTAGGTAATCATCAACTGTTGTCTATAAATTACCATCTTAGGTAATCATCAACTGTTGTCTATAAATTACCATCTTAGGTAATCATCAACTGTTGTCTATTAATTACCATCTTAGGTAATCATCAACTGTTGTCTATAAATAACCATCTTAGGTAATCATCAACCGTTGTCTATAAATTACCATCTTAGGTAATCATCAACTGTTGTCTTTAAATTACCATCTTAGGTAATCATCAACTGTTGTCTATAAATTACCATCTTAGGTAATCATCAACCGTTGTCTATAAATTACCATCTTAGGTAATCATCAACCGTTGTCTATAAATTACCATCTTAGGTAATCATCAACTGTTGTCTATAAATTACCATCTTAGGTAATCATCAACTGTTGTCTATAAATTACCATCTTAGGTTAATCATCAATTGTTGTCTATAAATTATCATCAACCGTTGTCTATAAATTACCATCTTAGGTAATCATCAACTGTTGTCTATAAATTACCATCTTAGGTAATCATCAACCGTTATTGGTAATAGGTTATTGCAGTATCTTGCTTTCAAAGTTAGTCTTTTCCACCTTTCCAATAACAGTTAACATTTTCGCGAGCCACTATAATTAGTTTGAATAGTAGGAACACTAGAACGTAACTGACAGTCAATAACACAAATTAAATCGCTATGTAAAAGGCATGAGGCATGATAACGAGAAGTTGCCGTGAAAATCAGTTATTTTTGACACATACCATGATACAAATCTGACATATATTTTTTTTTTAATATTGTGCTCGTAGTTTGTAGTTTACTTTCAAACACAAATAACCCACGTTTTTCACTACTTCCTAAACGTACTTGGTTAATTCATTCGACTACATGATGTAGGAGGGTTATTAAAAATACTCCTAAGGCAAATAAGCAGACTTTCGAAAAATGCACCAAGTTATAATGTAGCTTTGGAAAAGGTCAATGCCTTTTACAGGTTTTACTTCATGAAAAGAAACGTTTTGTAAGATGCAGTCAAGTCCTAAAATCGTATTTGCTTTTTGTACAAAGCTTACAGTCGTAATAAGAACATCATGAAACCAACAGGTAGTTGTGTGTCGATAGTTTAACCTGGGTATCTCACAGAGGGAACTGTAATGATTCTCTTCAGGTAGTCACCCGTCAGAAAGGTTAACCTCAGGACTTCTTCTTTGACTGCATTAAAAATCACCGCTGTACGTCCGGTTCGCTGACCACAAACAACCAGGTTCGAATTATAGAAGTCGTATACTAATTTTTCCCGGAGATAATTTTGTATGTGAGTTTTCCTTACGGCAGGTCCATCCGATATATTTCGGATTGGTCCGCGGCCAACTGATCACCATCTAGTCGCTGTGGTCGGTTATTTCCAGTAAATTATTATCATCTCTGGGATAATTAAGTCTGTGATAATCACCGGATGGAACGTCTGGTCAAATCATTGTAAACTGCTAGGGTTTGACGACTTACAAGACAGGCGTACGGTCAGGACCGATTTGACATGGAAATCAAGTTACCAATATGACCATTTTGATATTCCTCAACACGTGTCCCATGTGCCCATGTCTAGCTATGTCTCACAACAGGTATGTTGTATTTATATCTTTGTGATGATGGGGTTCTCTTACTGACAATCGTGCATTTATATTGAGCTCTCTCGAGAACTAAGCTAGAAAATAAATGCCTCGCGAAAAGAAAGTGATTTTCAGTAATTTATCCGCAGATTTTTTTTATATTTATCAAAGTTATAATTATTTCAACTTTGTGGAATCTTGATTTACAGCATCTATTACAAACTTTGTTTAATTAATAAAAGATCCATTCAAGAATACGTTGCTGGCATTAAAGAGTTTTAACTATCAAATCGAGTTTTGAATTTTTATCCGACTTCTTTTCTGTTTTATTTTATCTTATGTTTACTGATAAAACTGCAGGGAAAGGATATTATCGCATATGTGTCGCACACTATGGTGATATTTTTTGTGTTCTTTAATTTATATATATCTTCCGTTCTATGAAAATAAAATAGAAATCTATGAAAAGAAAATAAATTATATTTGAGTGATTCAATTAAATCAACAATTCATTAGTCTAGGATGAGGGTATTTCTTACATTAGTTTGAAATACTTCATTTTAAGAATGTAAAATGAGATATGTATGTTACAACTATCTGAAAGGATAAAAATATAGGCTGTGTAAAGAATGCCATTCACTTGCAGCTGTCACGTCTGACGGTCGACATAAATAGGACACATGACGTGACGTCATAATGCCGAGTCTCTTCTCTGATACATGTGACCTTTTCGTCTCAGACGCACAACCTTGTCATAATTCATACAGATATTCCTTCCCCTGTCCTAAACTCACCCTCCTACCATGGCCACCATTCTCCCAGAATGCCCGGTATGTGACGCATGCTCATTGACACAATGCCAATCGTTGGTTCCATATTTGCCGCAGTGGCTCCATAGCTTACCTGTCGATTCATTTCTCTGACAACCAATACAATATCCACGGCGTAAACATAGGTTAGGTGTTCTTGTCTTCAGTTCCTAATGGTTTGTTATGATATGCAGCCTGTACTTTGACAATGCGGGAAATGCTGTTAGTTGTTTTCCGTGCTCTTTGTTTCATTATAGTTTGTCGATTCATGTCTGAACCCCCAAAGACATGAACGAATATTCATTATGCGTACATTTGCGAATACATTTTAGTCGAATATGCTTTCAAGCAAATACTGACAGACATTATCCGTATAAGCAAAGACATAACTATTCATGCCACCTCAAATGTTTAAATTGTCATGTGGAACATTCACATCTGTAGCGCAGGTCCTGTCGCAAATTGCATTTTTGTTTATAATATTTTCAAATCATTTCGAGCATTTTGTATTGTATATGAAAACGTTTGAAACATTTTTTGGGAATGATGACAGTGACTTGAGAAAGTTAGTTTGCGCATTTTCGTTTAAGTGCATGTTTCCTATGCTATTATTTCGGCTATCATACCTGTTTTTAAATTTTGATGTTAAAAATGTACCTAGGTTATTGTTAAAATGAATTGACCGACATCATAGGTGTCCTATGTACTGAAGACAACGATTACCTATCTAGAACACATGTCGTGTTTGGATTCGTCCTTCAGCAACCAAATCTTTGAAATCAATGCTATATGTTTTTTTCCCTTTAACAAAACTGCACAACGAAATGCTTAAAAATAAACAAACATTTACTCTGTATCAAGCCAAATTGGCTTTTTACATTAAATGTTACGGTTTCAAATGAAGGAAACGATAAGAATATACTACGCAGCATATAGCTTCATTTACAATAATCTCTCTTGGAGTTTTTAAGATGTTTTACAAAAGTATGATAATAAGTGACAAACTTTGTTTAACGTCATGTCCCAGACGGATTCTTCGTACGCGATTATACCAGTGTTTAAACATCTGCTTTATATGTCAGTCTAACATTACATGGTTTATGGCCAGGTAATGGACTTGGTTCAAATGGTTTTCGTCTTTCAATGAATATGAGCCATAACGTCATAATGCCATACAAAAATTCACCTGCCATCGCCCACTGGTCAACTTTTATCCCGAAGAGAAGTATCTGTATAACTACCATTATCTTTCTCTTGTATTTTGGGATGTTAAATATTTGGTCGTTAACGAAAGAAGTGTAATCCTAAGACGATTTCTGATACAGAAGAACTTGTTTATATAATTGTGTGTCGATATGATAGTCTGAGTGTGCGACGTTAAGCTGATGGTGCCGTGGAAGCCCTGTTTTGTGATCGTTCGGCACCCAAACGTGTTCGGTATGAAGACATTCGAGGTTTCGCATTCTGACGCGTGGTGGACATTTTTGTTCTAATGACTTTTCGCCGGTCTCCATTATAAGCTGGGTCGTATTTCCTACCTTGCTTTACCGACAGATGACAGGGCGCGATGCCGACACGTACCTCGACCAACCCGAGTGGTACCGAGGTATACATCATACAGAATGTAGAATCCTCACATTATTATCCGGGCTGATATTTTCTATTCATAGTTTTCATTAATACTATGCTATGATATGTGATATGGCTTTTTGCATTCATTTGATATACATTAGCTGCATATATATTCATTCTCTATTTTTACAACTAAATGTTATCATAAGGATGTTTATCTTAAAGTAAATGTATATAATTATAAAGTAATCATACAATGCTTTTAATTGCATGGAGATATTAGTCTTTAATTGGTGCAAGACAGGCCTATTTGGTTAATACGGTATCAAATACAAAACAGTATCAACATATAGGCGTAAGTAAGGACTAAAGCGCCAATTGTTATTATTATTCCTCTTATTTTATCTAATTGCATGCATTACTTGTGGTTTGGCTATAAATATTTAATGATATCATTATCATATATTATCATACATTTTCGGATTCATACATTATCATAAATTGCTTCTTCTTCTTTACACTCTGAAGCAGTTCTCCATCAACGTTGTTTGGAAAAACATCTTAATGGTACCGTAGTGTTCAGGCTGTAACACATACCGTGACATCTACTAGTACCGATAGATGTTAGTAAATGTGGATAATAAGTCTAGTATATAAATGATAATACAGTAGCATTTTACACCCTGAGACTAGCACCCCTCCTCAAGTGTTGTGAAGCGATAGCGGCTAGATCTAGAACTGTAATTATTGCATCGCTCAGACTAAATTAGCGTGACCAAAGGCCGGAATTAGATGGACAGTCCGATTAGACGCGGTTGTCGTAGTTTGGATCAAATTCCTCGCTTCTTCTCACCATACCTCAGGTCTTTCTTGTATCAGCGGAGCTTGAATATCATATTTCTATAGTGTATCCTCCGTTTTAAGAAAGTGGACGGTTATAGCATTTTTCCCACATTATTTAAATAGGTTAATCAAAATGTTCTAAAAAAGAAAATCCATTGATAAAAAAATTAATCATTTAGATTAACGGAAAACCTTAAAAAGTTATTTAAAAAAGTCGAAGGACTGTATTTGCATTAACAAATATAATTTCCTATCCAAACTGGTATTGATAAGCAGAAATCGGCAGGCAAGTGTTCCTTGAGACACCCGGCACGTCAAAGATTTGATTGACAATAGAAGATGGATGATTAATGAGGTCCAATGCTAGACGTGAGCAGACGACATGTGTTCAAATTTACATACATGCAGTAAAAGTACGATAAAAGATTTTAATGGCGAGAATCGTACACAGTGTTGTTTGATGATTGCCTAGTAAACTGACGAGTTAGCTGCATCCTATTTCATCTCAATTGAACAAGCGTCCTTATCAAAGACTCCTTCGTATTGGAAACAAGATGGCGGCGATTACATTGGTGTGAAACTGTCAAATTCCGTCACGGTCTGTCGTATTTATCAGACGTTAGCTCGGTGTTTAGAACCAAATCTGACAATTCCGGAATTTATCCAGAATGATCAAGAGACTGAACCAAGAATGGATTTCTTTTCATATCTAAATATGTTACTGAGAACCAGGATTATTAGAGAGATCGTGGAACAACTAAACTGATATAATAACACCATCGTCCTTCAGACAGAGGATATATAGCGAAGACAGCTACTTTATTAACGGGAGATCAAAGGAATATATAAAACTGCATTGACAATATTGTCAAGAAAAGCCAGCAATACGAGCGGTGTCGACTGCAGCTGAAATATTGTTACAACTTAAAAATCCGTGATTCATTTTCAGTAGAAGAAGTTTAGTTGTTTTAGAAATATATCTACTTTAGCGTATTTAAACACTATAGGTCGTGATTTATATAAACACATAATATACTTTTATCAAATCATTCGATTTATGTTTTAAGCATAGATAGCAATATATCTATTAACATTGAAAATAAATTTTAAAAGTACGATAAACAAATAAAACACACTCTATTTACAATTTTGCTGAAGTCATTTACACAAACAATACATAACTTCAATGCTCTCCTTGTGGGATTATATATTGCTTGTACCGTTTATTCCATTGGCGTATCAGAAGAAAAACGACATCTACCAATTGTCAACACAACCTGATTGAGAAATACAAAGCAATCAAAAGAATCAAATTCTTTATTGTATTTTAGGGAAACTCTTGTTAATTCCTCATTTATCTTGAACGTTTAAAACGAGAATAGTAGAAAAAGGATACAGTTTCTTAAAATTACGAAATATTGATGTAATTTTACCAGTAAATAATAACACGCCACTCGGCTGTGCACCTGAACCGTGTTGGCCCCAGCTTGTGTAAATCACGTGTAATTGATATTCATCGTACGAACAGTCAGTTGTGCAACTAATTATCCCTGGATGTGCAATATTCAGCACGTGCTGCTAAATACTTTTCCTGCAATATGTTTGTGTAACCATAGCAGCACCTTCACGGGCTCTCTAACGTGTCACACCCCGTGTTACGGCCCCGTCAGTGTCAACATATGGGGACAAGGGGCCGGTGGGTGGCACGCCGTAAGGTATCCTGGGATACCTGATTCCCAATCACACCAATATCCTTCCGCTTCTGTAACACGGACCGGGAACAGGTGTCACCCAACTCATTACGTAACATATAGTCCTTGTATCGAATTTATTTAAAATGCTATTTAAGATTTACAGCTAGTGTAATTAGATAGAATTCGTTTTTTTCTCTTACTTTTTTGTTTAGTAGCATATTGAAAACACTTGATGAATTAATTCTATCAAATATTTCCTTACATTTTTCCTCTGACATTGGCATTTTCAGATCAACCTGTTCACACTACAAATTTCAGATTACTTTTTATTTGAAAGTTCAAAACTAACCAAACGATATTCTTCTTCGCCAAGAATTGTCAATTATTAAAGAAGAGAGAAAAAAACATTTCGTCAATGTATTAAGCGAAAACCGACTTACATCTTGAATTTAATTACGAAACTCAATAATGATTGTATGAATAGTCATTCTCTTCTATATGATATCTCACTGAGTGTATGAATTTGACATTATATATTTTACGCAACAACGAATTCATTCACGACTGTTATCGTACATATGTAGCATTGACTACGCGTAATTACTAAAGAATACGACATTGGAAAGACATATTTTATAATTTTCCCGACACATTTCAACATTTCAAAAACATAAGTTATGATAGTTGCACAATAATCTTTTCCAGGCCTTCCATTTACATGGATTAAGATATTAAATGCTCTTAACATCCCCCATCAAGTATTGCATTGTACGAACAGATGTTTGACAACGTTTTATACTCATTATTCATATTTGTTTTAATTTTTGCCTTCCGAATTTTTACTTTGTTAAGTCTTATATATATCCTTTTGTGTTTCACAAGAACTTGGATTTTAACATAATGGCCTGTATTATGGGTTGAAAGAGTCATTATCGTTGCGACCTTAGTATCTGGAATGGGTGGTTTATTACAAGCCATTATTCCACGATAAAACCAACGTGTCAAATAAGTCTAAAAAATACACATAAGTATAGCACGTAAAATTACTTGGGCTTTCTAATATCACGCATTAAGGCGGTTTTGTGGGGACGTGAAAAAATGATATGAAGTCTCATTAATCATTTAAAGGACATTTAACAAATCCTTAAGTAGGAAAAAAGTTGTGATAATGAAATGGCACTTAGTGTTTCAGCTAGCTGACATTGTTGTTTTAAAGTGTTAATGTCGTATTTCATTTGTGACGGTAGGAGGTCTCAACTTAATGATAAACGCCATCCATCTTGTGTAAATAAGAATATACTTACGACAATAAAGGAAGTGCCGGGATTTGTCTCCTATCAAAATACGCGCAATAATTTTGTAATTGAAATTCGATCATTTTCAAAGACACGCCAAGTTTGGTCGCGAAAGAAACTCGGAGTCAACAAAGGCATGGAATGTTTCTTTTTTATCTTCGACTTTTTTTATAACTTTTTAAGATCTATATCGTGAAATTAAATTGTCATGGATAATTTGCTCGGCAGAAAAACGCGAAATTAAATCACTGTGAAAATCATTTTGTTTACATTGTACTTGATCGTAACTGTCAACAATGGGCATTGAGTTGCCTTATTTTCAGACAATAGTAATTGCTTCGCCTTTGTCATTACTCTGAGCACATCCACTATTGCATGCATAGAGAAATAGATTTCTTTCTGTTAAATGAATAATATGTTTGTTATCAAGTTGGTATTATTCGGATTAACATATCATTATAGTATATACTTGGTCTCCTATTTCTATTGTTTTGGTAAACAGACTGATGTCCAGCAATGCTATGAATCTATCTCTATAGTTTATCATACCCGATATTTACTACATTCCTGGCAGTACCGGAGATTAAGTCTACGTATAAACTGTTTTTGTCTGAGATACTAGCAATTGGTCGGATCTAGAAAGGTGGCAAGTATGTATACCTACCGTCCGGGGCTAATACCGAATATCCCAGCAATGTGGTGTAAGCGTGGTCTTTGGTCCATGACTCACCGACACTCGGTTCTTCGTTAACGGGCGACCCTCGTGGTGCCACGGACTCCCAGCATGGAACAGAGATTCAAAACAAGAGAGTGACCGTATGTAACATTTACATTTAGGGTTTAACTTTAATATTGACCGACAAGTGAGGACAGGTCCCGCTGTGTTTGGGTGGGGTTCCGCTGAGGTACAGAAGGACATTGCCCAGTTATCCTTAGAACAATTGCATCAAGTTAACACATGCCAATTATCGCACAGTGGGATGGAAATGCTGGTCATGGCCGTAGCCGGGTAGACTAATAAAAAACTAGTTATGATAAATCTATCTTAGATTTGTCGAACAGCGTGAAAGGAATCCGAAAGACTTAACAGCGAGCACTCTTTGGCTTACCTAGTAGGCGAACAGCCGAACCGTATGGGCAGATACACAAAATACCTCCGGTCAAGGACAGAGTACTTCCGGTTTCTGGAGTCGGTGAAAGTGATTGTAGACAGGAATTATTATAAGGATGAACATATCGAGTAGGTGTACTAGACTCAAACCAGATGCTCCAGAAATAAATAAGTACATAATCTAACACAGAAATAGTATTGCAGGTTACCATGCAATACTCACAGGTGTTTGCGTGGATGGGTACGAATTACAATGCAAGCTTTGTTAAAGGTAAATGTTTATTGGCGGTAAGATGAGATACATACTACTAGTATTCTCATCGAAGGCCAACTGATTGGTAGATATAAAATAGCAGATATAATCTTAATCAGTAGGGGAATGTACACTTAAAGGTACCTTGTTTTCTTTCGAGCAAAATTTACTACACACCTAAAACATATTTGGATCCTCTCATTATTCATATCAACTAGAGGCAAATTTGTAGTAGCTTAATCAATCCGTGTTAAAAAGTAAACGTCAGCTGTGATCGGTGTTTATATAATTAACAACTCCTTTTACCAAATACACGAACACATGAGCTGTATCTATAGCAGTAACTACTCTTTGGATCAAATACACTATCACATGTGCTGTATCTACTATCACATGTGCTGTATCTATAGCATAAACAACTCATTGGACCCAATACACTATCACAGGAGCTGTATATATAGCATAAACAACTCATTGGACCCAATACACTATCACATGAGCTGTTCGTGGATTCATTCTTTCGTGGTTTGAAGCTTCTTAAAATATATCGTGGGTAGAAATATGCATGGCTGGCCCATGGGAAAGCTACCGCTAACACCGCTAAAACAAGGAAAAGTTTCTACATGACGAAGACGATATACAGTGCAGTGTGAATGAGGAACTTCCACAGGGGTGATATCAGCTAATAAATACTAGAACCGGACCACACGTATTGAACAGGAAGACCTGCCAAGCGTGGGCGAGAGAAGATTTAAACATCAGGGTTGGAGAACGTTTGTACAACATCTGCAGACAATACCTATAACTGACATCATTTAGCATCATTCATTGTCACTACCGAGGAGAGGCAGCCATTTAATTGCAAAAATTGGGGATATGGCATATTCGATACAATTTTTCCTTGACACGAGCAAGAATTATAAAAGCTAACGAATACAAATGAAGAAGTGATGTCTTAAAATGAAAGATGTTATATTTAGTTCAATCATTATTACATATACATGGATGTAGATATTTAGTTTTCCATATCTATATTGCAGGTTATAAGCTTACTATAAGTTTCTTATTTGGGAGAAATATTCAAATTAGCAAAACTGCAAGTACGTTGTTGTATTAACCCGATACTTCAGTCTATAGTAACAATAAAGCTGTTATTGGCATGAAAACCAACACATCTTATGATGTTACAACGCTAACAAAGTCGTCAAAACAATTCATTGAAAAGTATCCTAATAAACTCGGTAATGTAACATTTTTACAATATCAAAAGTTGTGTTCCTGACTCGATTACTTAGATTTACGATGAATTTATCAGCAAATTTTGCATTAATTTGTATTTATTTATTCATGTACATGATTTGGCCCGCCTTTTTATTTTTCGTCTTTTTTTGAGACCACCAATGTCCTAAACAACTGCGATCATATTGTTTGTGCTAAATGCCTGCTATCTCTTGGTATAGACGTACACAGTTAATGTAATATACTAATTTCGGTAAATAACGAAACGAAATTTTGTTGCTGAAATTTGACAACGCAAAACCACCTGTTGAATCGGCAGTACATATACGACAAGAAATTGAACTGACAACGTTAAATACATTTAGATATATGCATACGTGTTTCAAATAAAATTAATCCACATATTTAATATCATATCATTAGACTAATCAGGATAAATATTTCCCTTAAACGTTCATAGTACACATCACCTAGCAGTATAGCTCGTGCTCGTGCGTGGTTACCAAGGTTACATTACGGCGGCGCAGAACATCCTGCTCATGAGGACTTATATCTTTACATCAACTTTGGTAATTTATATTTAAAACATAATTTTTCCACAGGTATCATATTCCCGAGTCGTCCATTTTTTTCATTACGTACATTTGTTTCTTCACGTGGTGTGATTCCGTCTTGAGAAGCCCAATTTAACACAGTTCTCATAACATCGTTAATTAAGAAATTAGCCTTTCTAATTAAACTCTGTTGGTTAATCCAGCCTTTATAGGTTTCCAGTTTACCCCCCGTGAAATTTGTGCAAAACAGTGAAATTGCCATCATAAATTTGCTGTGTGTTATTCTTTAAATTGACTTAATTGGTACCCAGCTACGGCCCGACTTGGCGTTACACAGACTCGGCACAACGCCTAGTAGAAAATATTGACGTCTACTTGACTTCACATCATGGGCCCATTACACCACGCTTGAACCACTCCGCTCTTCTAATTTGTTTCCTAAACAGATACAGTGAAAGCAAATTTGCTGCAACTTATTAGGGGAAATACAGCCGGGTAGCAGGTGTCCATTTGTCACGTCACATGCATTATATAGCAGCTAGGCGGTTTTTAAAAGCAGAAAAAAACTAGCAATTCAATCACTATTTACAGTGAAACACTTGCGTAAAAAATACGCCATATACACTTTCATTGCATAGTGCTTTCATTTTTCAATAAGTTTAGTATGCAAAAGTCATAATTATAACCGCTGAACGGTATTTAAATTCTAATAACACGTCTTGGTAATTAAAAATCCAAAATAAAATTTGAAAACACCGTTGGTAACATTGGAATTTAATTAGAAACATGCTCGGTAGAAAATAATTCATTAAGAAAGTTCACGACTCTCAATAATTAATGCCAGTATTTGTGAAAATGTGGAAGTGCACATTCTTTTTGCACTTATTGATCATCAGATTTCAGTTTATACTAGCAGAACATCGCATTTATACAATTTACCAAAAGAAATCCGTTGATGACAGATATTATTGAAGTTTCCTTAGCTTATTTTTTTTTCTGATCAAGGAATTCCTTAAAAGTTAAGGAATATACGTGAAACTGGGACATAAGGATTTACTTGTTTGTATCATGTCACTGGATTTGCTTATCACATGGACTTTCAATTGATGTCCAACCTTAAGGATGCCACTAGCACCTGTTACTGTGCGTCTCCCGTCTCCGTGAAAGGGTAAAAGCTTACAGAATCCACTCTCGGTCGTTAACAAAAATTCCATTTTATTAGAGCGCCTGATAAGAACTAATAATAGGCTTTATTGGGGCTATTTAAAATGTTTGAAATACAAGGTAGATAAGTGGTACTGAGCTTGTTATATCTGACGCGTAAAATTGACGACAATTACAACCAATCACACACATGGTCACATGATACCACTACTTTGTTTTCATACTGTAAACCATTATATTTTCCAGTACACACTTTTTCTCGGCAATATTATTTGTTAAAAATTCACTTACTGACAACCGTGCATTCATCATTATACGTTTTATACAATTAGTCGCGAAATATTTCATTTCGAGATTTCACGTTCAAGCTTTCGCGGAATTGTATATCTCGCGAATTCGCGTTCAAGCTCTCGCGGAAATATGTATCTCGCGCTTTCGTGTTCAAGCTCCCTCGAAAATTTACTTCTCGCGAAAATAAAATGGTTTAGAGTGTCTATTCCAATATTCTGGTTAGCATACCAATGATGATTATGGTATGGTTGGTTTTTTTAATCAGAACTAATTACCAATGATACATGTCGTTGAGTAAATTGGCCAAAAGAAATTCAACCTATTTAGTTACTACTGTTATGCAATTCTCATTTGAAACTGTGACTATCTAAATTTGACCTTTTTTATATGGCGGTTGTCGTCGATAAATATTTTTCAAAACTAGGTCACTGTGACCTATATTTTAACACTAAGTCATATTTTCCAAAATGTTTTATTTTCAACATATAAATTTATTATAAATAATGAAAAATCATTAAAAACTATCATTTGGTTGCAACAAAACTGGACAAAACAGAAAATTGCCCCACCTGTTTAACCCCCCATAACTAACAAAGGACTCCGACCTGACCTTAATCATATGTCATATATATGATGTCCTGGTATCTGTAAACAAAAAAATAATGCTTATCAGTTATGGCCACCAGAGGACCCAAATCGACACTCCTCCTTTGTTCACTTTCGCCATTCTTAAAACTCTTATTTTACTCTCAGCGTTGTTGAATCCTAACTTCACTTTAGGTATTATTTGTCGACTTTGCGATTGAGTTTGTTTATTGTTTGCATTGGTAGTCGATGTTTTGGATTCAAGCACATTAAATGATTGTCCTATGGGAGTTTTCTTTGAATATTGTGCCATGGATGATGTAAATAAATTATTGATGTAAGACAATATAAGTAACCATTGACTGCCACTATAACAGAAAATTCGGACTTTTAATAGCTTGTCGAAATATTTATCACTATATCCGGTAATGATTAAATGTTATCATAGATTCGTTTTTACTACTGACTACTATTACATTTCCATCAAAAAATGGCTGAAGAAGATGAGTATAGTGACGAAAAATGATAGGTTAGACAAAGATACAATGTCCGTGTAGTGTAAAAACACAGGAAATCGCCGTAAATATCAGTTTCTTTTTAAATACGTGGACTTATCATGCCAACGTTAGATAAACCAATAACAGATTTTAGTACGGGATATTTAGTGTTACGGTCGGTAGGGAGGTTTTAGGAGGGTCTGCCCTTGTCTGCTGCTCGCGTGAGGAAAGGTGTCAGAAAAATCCGAAACTAATCGGGAAATGTCAAAACACATAAATAAATTAGATCATTCTTTAGTTTGAAATCTATATTTAGGGCAAGGATTATTATTGCATAAAAGATGCACAATGAATTATCAAACAAGGTTGTTTTCTTCCTTGTAGAACATGTCTGTGACTGTAACGGCTAAACTCATTGATGATTGAAAACAATGCACCAAAAACTAAAGAAGATAAACCAAATTCATTTGGATAGTGCATACTATTTGATGATAAAACACGAAAATTATTACAACTTTCTTTACCATTAGGAATACTATTATACAAATATCTCATGGGTTACTGTGCTCTAGTTCATAATATTTAACCCGAGGTGGTGGTAATCAACAAATGTTATATTCGGCCTCGTGCAATATAATATTTGTTGATTATGAACTGTGCAATATAACAAGGTTTTATTGAACAGTCGAGATAATAGTTAAAAATATTATATTTCCTCATATATAGATTAGTGTAAACCAATTATGTAATAATAAGAATTATTACATAATTGGTTTACACTAATCGAGATAATAGTTAAAAATATTATATTTCCTCATATATAGATTAGTGTAAACCAATTATGTAATAATAAGAATTATTACATAATTGGTTTACACTAATCTATATATGAGGAAATATAATATTTTTAACTATTATCTCGACTGTTCAATAAAACCTTGTTATATTGCACAGTTCATAATCAACAAATATTATATTGCACGAGGCCGAATATAACATTTGTTGATTACCACCACCTCGGGTTAAATATTATGAACTAGAGCACAGTAACCCATGAGATATTTGTATAATAGTATACTTTTTTAGGAAATACTGTCAAGACGATGTATTGTAAACTAACCGGAGACAAACTTTTACTGAAACATAACATATTCAATATATCCAGAATATACGACGTGTATGCTAATCGAGAATATTGAAAACAATAATTTGTTCTGGTCATTGAAACGGGAAATGTAAAATAAATAGAAAACATATTCAGTTTCCAGTGGGATTATTACTCTCATAGCTTTTTCTATGGATTAAATGCCATCCACAAAAGTAATGGCTCGTTGTCATGGTCCATGATTCCATAGCGACAGGACTCCGGTCGTCTTTTCAGACGGAAATGAAAAGTAAATATACATTTAAGATTTATATATGGGAATTCTGGCAATTCAGTGTGATTGTTAAGTGATTGATAGGTGCTAACTTGTAAACGTCTATCTTTCACACAACATTAAATACAAAATATGCGCAAAAAGGACATTTGCCTGTCGACATCTCTATCCAATCCCACACAAATAATGGCAGCTCTCGTTTCAAATGTTATTTAAGGTCCTAACCCTGGATCTCGTATTACCTCGCATTGTCTCGGGCTTCGCGGGACAAAATGGCGATGCACAACAATTTACTGTGTCCAAAGTGGCAGTTTGATGAGAAAAGCATGTGATTTTTTCTCCGGGGTTGACAGAGCTACAAAAACTGACACGACCCATTACTTTTCGAAGAGCTTATCTGAAAGCGAGATTCGGAATCCCAGGCTTGTTCGTTGGTACTGACATACGGTATACACATACACGTCAGTTTGCCCGGGGGTGAGGCTTGAGAAAACGTGATAAGGCAGTATATAGTCACCAATACAATGTAATGTTACCCGGGGGTTAGGGGACGGTCGAGTAACATAGTACCACAATGATAGGTTTTCAACAACATAAGTGTCATTCACTAATGCCAACTTGTGAAGGCAAGGAAGGGTACCTGTGTAGTATTGGCCACTGTTGGTTTTTCCACAATACGTTGAACTCATGTATTTTCACTTTTTTTATTGAGTCTTTTTTGGATTATTTTTGTGTCAAAGATTGCATTTCATATATGAAAAAGGGATCTATCGTTCCCAATGACAGTATTTTCTGAATTGTCCGTTATCTGAATGTTGTGATATCATTGATTAGTCGCACACGTAAATCACTGTTAAACGTCAACATATCCCTTATTATCATTACGACAAAATTGTCAACTGAATATTTGGCCTGATGATGATTCTACACCTACAAATGTAGGTGTTAAAAGCATCCTGACAATAGCCTTGTAAAGTCAGGAAGACTCAATGCAGATTGTGAAAAGAAGAAATAACCACAGTGACGAATGTTTATGATTGGTTGGATGGTCTAAAAGAACCCCTAAAGTGTCAACTCATTAATGCAAGGATATATACTTCAGATATTTTCGAAATCCCATGACGTTACCATGGGCATTTGATTTAAACACATTATATCGTTATATTTCATATACAATGGGATTGAGTACAAGTTTTCTAACTCTGATATGAAGCCTTCTTATCTCCCTTCTATGTACATATGGAGGTCATTGTGACTACGAGAAGCCTAATCATATTCCCGCCATCATGATATGAAACAATTTGACCCCCCTCCTAAAAATAATGCTTTCTTAGATTATAATTTGTAATAAATTAATTATGATGAATGATCCCCAAAAGTTACTTTCTTACATTTTAATTTTTCGCTTTGGTAGCGTCATCTGAAATATTACACTCGATCAACTGTCCCGACGTTAAAGCTGTAAGAAATGAGATTTTTTAACCTATTTCAGAATTTGTTTTATTTGGGGAGGTTACATAAGGACGATTGCGGAGGAGGTGTATGTCGGAACTAAAATGCGATAATGGCGTAATTAAATCATAATTACACATTCTGAAATATCTAAAGAAGTAGGAGATCAGAATTGTCCAACATAACAGCCCTAACCATGACATTTCTAGGACATTAAATCCAAAAATCCCTGATAGAATGTAGACATGGTCACGCGATAAAATATTTAACAGCGGGCGAAACACACTGATGGAAAATGTCTAATTGTTCAATTAATTTCAATGAAGGTCGCATGAAAAATTATGACACCAATTTATTCAATGGAGAGATGCACTTACGATTATGTTTAATGTTAGAAAGCTTGAGTGCCGCGTTGTCACCACCACAAAACACTTTACGTCCAATTCTAGAAAGCCCCATTCGTAGTAAAAATGTGAGCATGTTTTTCTTGTTAAATACACATTTTGGGGATACGCCTTTCGATGTGCTATGAACAATTGCTGTCGATCTACAGTGGTAGTGTAGAATATCTTTTACTTCTTAAGTTTGTGTCCTGTCGAGAAAGTCACGGTTTTCACCCGTAACATAATTTCAAATAATTACACGTGCACCTGTTGAGTTTTTTCTAACTTTGAGAATATTGAAGTACATATTTAATTACTTTACACCCAGTTTTACAGCCGGGAGGAAGTTCTGTTTAAATGCATCAATGTTGGGTTGCGGTTTTATTTTTTATACAATACTTAAAATCATAATAAACATTTAAAAAGCAGTCTTTTATTTTGTCTCGAGTAGTGAAACAACACCTTATGTAATACCGCAACTATTCATAAATGGTTTGTATCTTTTATGATACCGTTAAAACGTTTTATCACATTAACATCGAAACCACCCACAATATACGTGTTGTCCAACTAAAACCTTATTGTTGCTATCTTTAATTGGTTAAATGAAACTATTTCATGGCATCAAACACTTTAATTTCTAGCGGGAGTTGCGAAATTCTCATAGGCCGTTTATCCAATAAGCAAATAATGTATTAATGAATATATTTTTCTGCCAAATTTAGAAGTTCCCTTCTGCAACTTGGTCATAACCAAGCAAAGATTGACCGAAAGTTAACTAATAAATCCGACATTCTTAAATATTCAGAATTTAACAGCCATTGGTTAACACTTTGGCGCTAATAATATAATTAATATTTCTTACATCATCTGACTTTTGTTTCGTTTTACTGAGACGTTAAGTAACTTTAAAGATGCTCCACCGCCGACAGAGCATAAAAGATATTCATCATTTGAACAATAATTGGTGATTAATCGTGTATATATATGCCTAATCAACACAAAAATAACATAGATAATTTATTTCGCCTTTGGTGCATGCACAATCATTACTTCATTCTATATAAGATATAGTGCCAAGGATTTTTTCGGGATGCAATTAATTATTTTTCATATGGTGGTAATAGTGTAAAATAAGTAATTTTTGTAACTGAAGAAAAATACAAAATCATCTGCTCCTGTTTTTTGATAGTTAAAAAAATACTATTTGTCAGCGGTGGAGCATCTTGAAGTACACTTATTTATATTAGAGTAATTAACTTTTATGTGCAATCGTATGGAATAGAATGTAACTTTGTTTAACGATAATGTTCTGTACCCATAAGGATGTCTTTAATTACGCTATGACATGACATCTCGTGTTGGAGAGGGTACGCCTCGGTAAGATAGAAGGACCAGCTCTTATTCATAATATTTATCCATGTGTAACCCTTATCTGGATGATTTGCGAAGACTTAGAAAAACACACGAAGTTTTGACGTGCCTCTGTGCTCCGATGCCGACCGTACTATCAACTTAATTAAAACAGAATGGCAATTTTTCTCAAATTACCACGTGGCTTAATACAAAATGGACAGAGATTTTGGTTTATTTTGTTAATTCTTACATGTTCCATTCCTGGTTTACGATGAGTGCTTTAATCTGTGTTGGTATTCAAATCAATGTGTTTCTCGCACGAGAAGGGAAGGTTGGGAAATATGAGCTGCTATATATAAGTCTATAAGCATGGGCACGTGGTCAAAATACTTGTATTTTTTCCGGAATTCACATATTTACCATTCCCGCAAGTTAATGTTATCAAACATTGCATTCTTGGTTTTCTTTGGTATAATAGCACTTCAAGAGGTTCCAAACCCGACCTAAGCCTGCTTTATGGTGAGTTGATTATACGTAGTATCACGCGCCTCAGTGTGTCGGGTACTAACGGCACTTAACAGGGGTGTAAGTCATATTGATCAACATGACGACACGTGCGAGGTAACAGCCATTGCACAATTATTGTGTGGCATAATCAGGTAGGAGGCGATTCAGAAAAAATACCTGATTCGCAAATAATCTTTGAGATACATCGTTGTTTGAAATACAGAATATGATATACATAAAACCATTATCGATGATGGTAATAACGCTACGAGATACATCAACTTATTTTTTGCAACGACAACAATTTTAGTATTACCAATCATATATGAAATATAGCATTATAATCCACATTGATAACAAAAGAATAAAATAATGATACAAAGTAACAATGATTGTTGATATTATAAATTTAAAAATCATAAGATCTAGCATAAAATAGAAATAAATGTTTGTACCATTACATTTGAAAGAAGAACAACAGAGTTATCACCAGGTGTTTCGAAAGAACTTGCGTTCACTACTTCATCCACAACATCCACTGTACAAATGTAGGTCAAATCCATGTCAAATCACAATCTCGGATCAGAGCTGGAGGACGACAACAAAAACACAATGCATTCCGATATAACTCTATTTAACAATGAGATTAATGCACAGTAGGACATGATATTGATAAAAACAATATACTATTATAAGTAAAAGTTGAAAATAAAATTGAAAGATTTACTAAAGCAAATATTAGTTTGACAACTGCTAAGTTATATGTGTCATACATTATTTATGTAATATCCATTATGATTGAAAGTAAAGCATTGTATTGTTCTCATAAGTAATAAGAATGGGAAGATTTACTGAAAGGTGCTATGGTTTGACAATTACAAGTTATATGTGCCATAATTGTCATACTGACAAATCATGATGACGAACAATGAAAAGCAATGCACTGTATCATTGATAATACAGTTTTGTGAAAATAATGAATTTAACATGCCATAATTTCCATACTGACAAATTTGAAGACCTTTTAATAAATGTCACTAGGCATAAAAAGTTTTCAATATTTTTGAGAATTTCCATATTTACAATGTAATGGGACGTAATTTTACAAGGATAAAAAAGCATTCACATTCAAGAGAAAGCAAGAGGTGATTTTTTGGACAGTTGTGTTGCATGAGTCTTTAAGGTATCATGTACATATATTCATTAAATTAGAAAATGGATATTGATGCGTTAAATCAACATAGAATATATCAGTATTTTAGTTTAACAAAGTCATTTTTTGAAATACATATTGACATGAAATCAGTTCAGAAAAATAAGTATCGATTTCAAAACAATTCTTACTTGCTAAAAAGAAAATTTAAATAAAGATGATAATAATATCAGTAATATCAGGGCATGTTGGTCAAATGTTACAGCAATGTTGACCATATAAACACATACAAATTATCAACATTATAAATTCGATACAACACTCATAGGGCTGGGTCACATATCTATAATGATTAAAGCGTTTCTTGAAAACAATTAAATCTGGTTATAAAAAGAAATAATTCGTTACATATTTGATGACATTCACATTGAAAAAAATGACAAGCCATATTACCAGCAATATAAAGGGAGGATATTAACTCTACAAGGTGTCTGCTGCCATTTACACAAGTTTCCACTCAACAAATCAACTTATAATATAGCATTATTCGGGTAAACAAAACTATATGTTATTGTGTTGACCACCATGTTTGTTTATAGATCTGTATAAACAGATTTACGTGATATAGTGGTGGGGCTGTACTGCTGTATCCCATGAGAACGTAGGACAGTGATAATTCATACCAGACCTAGCCCTGTAACTGATACTACCCCCTCCCTACACCTCTACTCCTCCCTTCCCATACAACACGCCAGTCAGTGCAGTAAATTACAATTATAACCAAACGTACCCCCAGGAGCTTGACCGCAATCAAGCCAAAGGCATATATCTTACCAACTGGACTCTTGTTTTAAATTTTTCATCAGATCTCGAAAATATCTTAAATAATTATGTTGATTTATTTTATTTTTGACAAAACGGAAATTTCGTAAGAGTGGTCATAATAGTTAGTTTTGTACATTTACCTTTTTTTCAGAAAATAAGAAATTTCTTTTTCCAATCCTGAAAGATCATAAAGAATCATCAATAGGGAGGGGCAGGGGGACCGGTGAGGGGGGGGGGGGTGGAGGGGGGAACCGGGCAGTCACTCCACAAGTACGTGTTAGGGGCTTCACAGAAACTTTACGCCTGTGTCGTAATTATTAATTAAGAAGAGCGTTAATTGATATGATACTGGTTTCATACGGAAGGCAAAATCAGCTGAATCGGACGTGCCGTATTTGATTAGCACATGTCTTACCATATTTAGACATTTGTAATATCAATGTGCAGTATTTATAAACATGTGCATAGTAACGGTTGAAGTCAACGCCAATTAGGAATTACTTAAGATTATTTTGTAAAGATGTTGACCTCTAATATATATATACATATATAAACCACTTTGAAATACGTTTTATAAGCAATATATGAATTATATACAACAATAAAATAAGTTGTTTATACCTGAAGTTCTAGCTGTGATAAATGCATCTCTACCATTCGTATGTGATTACCCCGGGTGATGTTTAGTTTACAAGTTACATTTATATTTGTGATCGGTACATATTTACACCTGCTTGCTTCCTACACCTGTTGTTTACACCTGCATTAATTACACATGAATACACGTGGTATTTGCACCTGAATTAATAACTCTTGAACACTCATGAAATTTACAGCCAAATTAATTACACATGAACACATGTGAGTTTAAACATGTGCTATGTTTGTAGTTTTGATATTTATATTTGGACTTTTCATATTTGCACCTGAATTGTTTACATTTGATCACATGTGATATTTATACTTTACACCTGAAATGTTTACATCTGAAACGTCAACACTTGTGAATTTTACACTAGTGATTATAACATACGGGATGCTATAAACACAGGTACATTGACATAACTCTCAACCCCATCGTACATTGGGAAGTGATGCGACAATAACGCACGATCGTTATCTGCAACTGATGCTGAGAAGATGTGGGCGCGGCCTGCACATACATCAGCACTCCTGATTGGACCAGCGCGTGTCAGATTTATGCAAATCTCCCGCGCGGGTGGCTCGCGTGCACATTTTGACATGTAGCTTATCGGATTTCGACAAATGAGAAAGATACTTGAATAATTCCGTTACCTCTGAAGACTTGAAAGAAAAACACAGGTTATGCGCTATAGAATGGAAGAAACTCTACGAGAATGTATTTCTGAATAACTTGGAACTGTCGGAATGACTAACTGTGGTGATATGATGTATCCGCTATACCCTCCATACTTTCCACATAAAACATCCTCCAATGACATATCCGTAAGTATGCATGCACGTTTTAAATATTTTCATTATAAAGATTTTTTTTTCATTTGAAATTGATTTTCTTTCTTGTTTCCGTTTCCATGCAAAGCACGCGCCAATTGAAATAGTTTAAAAAGAATCTCGGAATTCCTGATGGCATAGTTGTGTTTCTGATCACATAGTTCCGCTCTCTGAACAAACATACCGGTCGGTCCGCGCGAGTAGGGCAACATAGGCCATGATTCGTAAAACGTTTGCGGTAAATATTTTCTCCGATACCAACACCAATTCCCTGACATGTCTGAGATTTTACTTAGAAATTACGGTCATTTCTTTCCCCATTTCAGACGTTGTGCAAAAATAGTTGTCGATACCTAAACCAAATGTTCTATAGCTAAAACTGGTTTATAAGAGCCAATCGCCGATAGTGGTGACTGGTTCCTTAAAGTCAGGTCTACGATCCGTGTTTATTGAAAGTTTATTTCGTGTGGTATCTGTTCTTGATCTTGTGGCCATTTGTTCTCGGACTTTACATGGATTATTACTTTCTCCTAGCGGAATCTGATATTGATATTTATTTATTTTGTTCATTTTACAAATATGATCCAACGACAAAAGTCATCTCTGGAATATAATTTCTAAATCAATGCTGGGATTCAATTTTGTTTAAAAAAATCATCATGGTCTTAATTTTTCTTGAGTGCCAAAATATTTTATTGTAGTAAGTAAGTAAATGATAGATATATTGATAAAGTAAACCTAATACCTAATTATTTTTTCTTTCAAAGTATATTTCGTATTTTGTGACACTGCAACAGGATTAGTCTTCAACAGTTTTACTGATAACGTTACTTATTATTATTGGTGTTTTATTGTCTTGGTGTTTTTGACAATTGGGCAACAAGTCCGAGCGTTTAAAATCAATCGCCTGAAAATTATTTATTTTAATGTTGTGCGTGAATTTCATCTAGTGAGAAATTATTTTGCATAATGTTTATATATTTCCATGTTCAGACAAGCACATACTTAGTATCTGATTTGACGAAAATCGGCGAAATGCAAGAACACATTTTCTGAAACAGAGAGTACAAAAGCTAATAATTTGAATCTATGTTGTGTATGTTGAATTTTATTGAATATTGAAAATTTGAATTACATTAAATATACTTTTTTTCATTGCAAATAATCTTTACAAAAATAAACACTTTTTGTGATATTTTTCCTTTACAGAAATACGGTTCTGCAGGCAGTGTGCCGGTGTACGACCACACGAGCACGCCCTACCCATCTCTCCCCGAGTCTGTGAACCCTAACGTTTCTAGGAATGCTGATGTCGGGAACGTCGACATGGAAAGTCAACCGAAGGCGTCTCAGTACGTCAATCCGAATTGTGTATTGTTAAATTATTTTACTGGAGACACATCAACTGTCGTGGACGAACATTTCTCACGGGCTCTTAGCCAGCCCAGCAGTTTTACCGCCGACCGGGGTACGACGTCACTCCGAAAAACAGGTAAGGTCTCATTCTTCTATATTTCATATACATGTATCTAATGAGTGACACAGTATGTGTTCTGTTGTTGGTAAAAATATGCGAAAAAATGTTGATATATAATGACATAGAAAAGTGGAGAATGATAATACCATTTTATTTTTTCCTTATCTAAACTATCCACATGGGAATGTCAATTTTCTAATGTAACATTGAATTTTTTTATGCCATTACACAAGTCACATAACGTTACTAAATCTGAAAATATTGCGTAATTATAATCAGTAAATTTTATTTTACTTAGCTAAACTTACGAAGTAAAATCTGTGAAATAATATATGAAAATATACGAAAACAATTTTCATGCAAAAATATTTTAATGTAATGCATTAATGTATTAATATTGACATTATATACAATGTAACTTAAATTTCGCAATCGTTGTACTACGTGTATTCTTGCTTTTGTCCTGGCGTTGCGATGATATTTTCCCTGGAATGGTTTCCCCTCTTATATATAATCATACATGTACCTGATAAAGAATAGTTGATTGATAATACGGCGTTTTACAATTTTTCGCATACTTAAAGAAATAAAGATAAGAGATGTAAATGTTATCAAATAAATCAACGAATTTATTGTTGTAAGTTTCACGCGCTGAAGTACCATATAGGATATATGTCTATATCAGGGAGCACGTGCGGGAGAGTCCCCTTCACAATCAGACGACGGTAGACGATGTTACATTATATTTTAACTTATCCGTTTCAATTTCAATGGGAGTTTTCAGAGAACTTAAGACTTATGGCATCGTATTTGTCAATTATCACCCCCGATAGGATTAATGATCAACAGCTGATAAACTTTACCCCGGCACCGCGGCATGACATGGCTCCCTGGGGCCTAACAACATTCGATCCCCACCTCACGTCACTGAGCAGGGTTGCAGGGGCTGCTAGCAACAAGTTTGGGAAATAAATATCCGACACGACCCGACTTGTCTCCGATTCTAAACTTTCATTAAAACTCATGGGTGGTTTACTACATTAAATATTTACCGAAGTTAACACTGTATAATATTGTATAAAATAAATGCAAATTACTGTTGACCATTTAACGATTGTCCTTATTTGGTTTCACTTGCAATAAGAAAAAATGACAAGATTTGCCACCTATACTGTCACACTTTTGCATCAAAATACACCGATATCTTTTTATATCCATATGATAGTTAAAAAGAAAAAAAATACACGTTGAAACCTATGTTTGATGAAAATAAATGGACCTATTACCAAAATTCATTTTCAAAAGTCATTCATTTATTTAAATTACATTAGTTGGTGTTTCTAAATATACCGCTATCTCTGTTTTCACAGATGGAACTTACTACAGGCCCAAACAAAATAAAGAATTTATGAGAATCACTTGATCAACACTATATTTTGAAATATTCATTAATAAAAAAAGAGTTTATCACTGAACACAAAAAGTATAGATTGAACCGATGATTACAAAAATATCCGGAATATCTGGAATATTTAGGAGAAAAAACCTAAATGTATCAGATTAAAGATTTACATCATAAAACATTTAAAGACATAAAAAAATTAATTGATTTGAAAGCCATAACACGATATAGAATAAACAAAACTAATTTCATATGGATAAAACTAGCTTAAAATCTGATATATTTTATAAATTGACGTTACATTTAACATAGCCCAGACTGAGAACGTTTCCAATTCGCATTGTGATGTGATTGGAGTTTGTTAAAGTGAACAGTCGGGCAAGGATGCCTAAAGTCGGTAAAAATGGTGTGAATGTAACCAGTATAATTTCTTATGAAATAGAAAAATAAAATCTCTCGTCAAAATCTGTCTGCGTACGAAGAAATTAATTTAAAGTATAGGAATCCTAAAACGTCCTCCCGTCTGACTATGTCCGTGGTTACATTTCCACGCAGCCTTGCTTTCAATGCTTTCAACTTTTCTTTATTTCAATGGTCAGAACTGGGAAACGCAAGCATAACTTGACCGTCGTATTAACATGTGAGAACTTTTGGAAGGCCAATGAACGCATTTAGACTGATTTTCTTTGCCCGACTAGGATCTATTCACTTTAAATATGTTTTGTTCAATTAAGTTATACATGCACATAAAGAAATACGGGAGATATAAATCAATTCCATTTATTTATTTTTACAGACAAGCCCCTGATGTGTCACCGGAAGTTACCTCCATCATTCTGGAACAGCGCGTACCGTCCCCCCGCCAACACCAATCCCCTGGGACCCTCCGGGAGCGGACTGGACTACTCCCGGGACACGTATTTTAGTCCCTCGTGGTACTCTCTACAGAACAACTGGCCGTACCGACTGCCCTCTCACGGACACTCGGAGCTCGGGCAGAGTCTCTCCTACTCTTCCCTGGACACCTCCAGTAAACTCAGTAACCCGTACCAATCTCTCGTGTTTCCCTCTAGTTATGATTCCAGACCTTCCAAATTTGACTTTTCCAAAAACATGGACCCACTCAGTGGATCTAGTGGCTATTACGGACTGTCCCGGTTAGGGATGGATTTCCCTCCCAAAGGCAATATCGAAAGTACTGTTTCTGGTAAGTAATCATACGCTTTATACTAATTATTATATTTCTTGTTTTCTTCCTTTGTAAACTGCTCATGTCATTTACATAAATAGAATTTCCTGAGTTTTAGTTTGGAAATATTTTTGTTGAGTAGATGCCAATAACTATATTATCGGTGTTTTTCTTTAATTATTGCTAATGTTTCCTGATGTAATCCTTTCAAACTAAACCAAAGTTACATTGCGTGGTTTGGAAACATCTTCCATAGAAACAATTATATTTTGTGCATTTTATTTTGTTAATGCGTTCTGCCACGTTTCTTTATGGACAAATGATGTTGTAATAGTAATCTAACTTCCCTATTGTATTCTTGCAGGTCTTGAGTACCAGCTCCAATCAGCACGACGAGAACTATGTTGGTGACGTCACTCCAACGTCAAAGACAAACTTCCGGTGTAAAGTGCGCATGAAACGTGTGACGTTGATCGTATGTGGGTCTTTCTTGGTGTAAAATTATGATAATATCCATCCGAGTGTGACTCCACCATGTTCACGTGCAGTGACAGATCGTGGTCCTAACAGGGACTTGACAGGCGTGTCCACTGTTGGTTAACATGGAACCATGTTTCATTTGCGAGGATTACTGGTCACGTGACTATGGATTCAATGCGAGGATTTCTGATCACATGACTAATGACTTGCACAAGGACTCTACTCGTGAGAAAAACTTGTCGTGTGACTTTGGGTCCGTACCAGGATTTACTATATTAGTGATGTGACTGGTTAGAGAACTCATTTTCCGTTTTTGAGAGGACGGAGTCAAATGGTTCTGAAAGACAATGTTAACATAAAACAAAGACGATATGTGATGCTAAATTTAGATATTGGCAATCGTGCCCTGGTGTTTACGCAATCGAAGACACTGGTAAACAACGTCAAATCTCGTATTATCTAAGACTCAAACAAGCAAGAATAGTTCTATGTTTGGCATTAAGATATGCGTTCGGTTAATATATGAAAAAACCACTGAACTAATGGTAAACTAAGTAATATATGCATTCCTCACTTCATTCAATCCATTCATTTAAACAATGTTTGTTAATAATTTTATATCGACAGTATCTTTTTATTCATTTATATTAATACATAAAGTTTTATTAGATATTGAACCAATGTAACCAATCTGTCTTGCACAAACGGTTTGCTAAAGTGGTCTTTTTTAAGATCTGATTGTTGGGCAATAGCCCACAAAGTGTTTGACGATTTCCCCGTAAAGATGGAATGTGGTTATATCAAATCAATAAAATTGCAATGTTAAACCTATTTCAGAAAGCTGTTGTAGATCAACTGATACCAATTATCTTTAATATTTTAAACTCTTTTATACGTTCATACTTTGTTTACAACAAGTAGTCGTTCAATAGTTAAAATCAATGTTGAACAAAAACAAAATGAATTGCTAATTAAAAATGATTAACAATGCAAAGTAAGAGCATTTTTCTATGACAACTGAGGAAGCTAAATGTTGGTGACGTCACAGATATGAGAAGTGGCCCCCGCCCAGAATACGTAGTGTCAAGTAAGGACAGTAAGATCCAACAAATATACTGTCTTTGACGCGTCTTTCTCAAAAAGACATGTAAAATTCCAGGAATGGAGCGGAAGCTTTTATACTGATCACAAAGTCCTCTTTGATTTCTTAAGTTTCGGTCGGTTCCCCTGCAGATAAAACAACCAATATAGGGTTTGATGAATTTGAATCGCTGCTCTAAGCATTCCTTTATAACATTACAGGAACTGTGAAATGGTCTCAAAATAGTAAGGATACACGTAAGAAATGCACCAGTGATCTTTTTACACACAAATTCCATTTTTTTATAAAACGATTCGGAAATTTGGCACAAAATGACTATAAATGAATACAGGTTCATGGATAACTGTGTTGAGTGGGCGATAGCTAAGGTACCCGACATTCTCCCGATACAGAAGCTCTTTGAACCGTGTTCGAAAGTTCGAACTAAACAAACACTCTAAGACAGGTAGGTAGTGCCATGTTTCAGACGGTTTCTTGTCTGAATTCTAGGATTATTTTCTCGTTCATCAAATGTTTATTCCGTCCTAAAACATGGGTTGGTTGATTTGTCCCGATATTAAGGCTTGACAATCCATTCAGATATCTTGTCAAAGCTACGTGATTTAGTTATGAACATTGGTGTACATATTTTTCAATATGACAATCTTAAAAGATGTTTCAGTTGTAAATATGTTTTCTTGTGGAAATGTAAAATATCATTTTGGTAGACTTTATTGTATATTTTAAGTGAATCAGAGAGTGTGGATGGTGTGAACAAAGAATAAAAATTAAAAACATACATAAGTATTTTGTTGTTTATTTCAAACTATATCTTGACAACAAAAGTTCATTACACTTACTTGATGTGCCTGCTATTCGATTTCCGACTACCTGTATGGAAATATAGGCTAAACTATCTAGAGTTACAATCAAGGAGGAAACATATAACTATGGCAACGGTCACTGACCACACTGGCAGTAAGGAGCTGGCGTCATATCGTAGACGGGAATATTGTAATGTCGAAGATGATCACCATTGCTCAAGGTTTTCATCAACACCTTTCTCTTTATATTTTGCGTTAACTATGGGTTGAACCAAGGATGGTATTAGGAACGTTGCTTGTCCACATACATTTCGAGGGAATGTTGAATTGACCTTGTTTTGCATTGTAGTTGAGGTATAGACCTATTAGTGTATTATGTCATCATGAGCAAATGTTGTATTCTATTTGTGTAGTTCTCTTCAGCAACACGACTAACATACTTCATAAAGTAATATTTTTCTTGCTTTGAAGCACTTTTTAAAATAGAAAAATAATCGCAAAATGCTTTTTGCAGTTATGTTTGACTCAGTTGGATACAGAATATTGGAAGAATTCCTTTATCAGCTGAGAGGGTTTTAATTAGTGTATAACTGATGTCGTTTTAATGATTACAGAAGCTGACATCACATATTATTATTGCACATTGAACGCGTGCATGTTTTAATAATTAGGATAAAATAAGAACGAAGCAGAAATTTCATTTCATAATTTTCAGTTTCAATTTTGTATTAGAATGACAATTTTGCATGCTTGCTATGATGAAATTGATAGTGTTTGCATTCAGGTGTTTTGAATAACGATTTCAATTAAGCATTGATGCTACTATTTTTTTAACTTCATAGGAGTATGAAAAAAATTTGTTTGCAAACTGTGTGAATCCACGTGGCGGATTTTCACAAAAGTTATAATTAATTTTTCAGACTACTTGATAATATAAAGTGTGTTTAAACGTATGATTCTTTTGATTTTCCATGAATTATTTTTTTCTAAATCAATACGCAACGTCGACGTCTCTATTGTGACGTCATGATTACGTCGGATTTTTGCGCCATTCTCGGATTTGTTCTTCATAGTATATAAAGAAAAAGAATTTGCCAATCAGAGAGTTGGATTAAGAATGAAAAAAAAATGTAACTATTGTTAAATACACTATAGGTGTATCCCTTTGTCCAGGAGTCATTTATCAGATATATACAAAGGAAAGGGACAGGCCTTTAAAACGTAGATTTAATTTTTCTTACTAAATTCAGGTGAAGAACAAACATGAAGCTAAACAATATCTAAAAACTTCCAAATAAAGAAGTTGCAAATGCCCGAATATAGTTTTTTTTTTGTAATATTATAGAAACAGTACAGAATCATTATTCGTCTAATCTTTGCCATTAATTGATACTTCAGCAGGCGTCTTAAATGATCCTAAAATAAATCTAAAAACGGAAGTAAACATATCTAAAAACAAAAAACAAAAAAATGAAACAAGGTCCATATCTTATTTATTAAAATACCATCTGCAGTATTTTTTTCTTGACCATGGTCTGGTGCAAATTAAAGCAGTCTACCAGCTATAGGATTGAGTCAGGACAGTCATGCTAAGATCCTATCTCTATATAAACGATAACTGTATTGTTGGCTATACTTAAAAGTCTTTGAATAGATAATAGGTATAAAATCAATTGTATTGTACATATCACTAAACAATAAATACATGAAAAGCTTAAATGAGATAAAAAATACATATTGGTGAAAAACATTTTATATAATATAGTTATTTTATAAACTTTATATAATACCTATATTGTATAAAAATATTTTTCATCAATATATTTTTGTATATTTCAAAGATATAAAGTTATATCTTTGTTCATGTATGAAGCATTTAATTTAAAATATGCACTTCGTATTATTTCTGTTTATAACTTATGATTCCATTACACATACATAATTTTCTCAACCATGAAATCCGTCAAGCTGTGTGCTATGTAGTGTCAGCATAGTGAGGGACATTATCACTGAACCGTGACATTTAAATACCAATCCAATCACTGATATCAATTACTCAATCTTTTCTGGTCAGGATAAGAATGTCCAGTATTCAGTTAACACTAGAAACAAAAGTTGATTAAAATCGCGAGAAGAGCAGCCACCCCAACACACGATTAAGTTTTCACACTGACTACCGGAATTTGTCGTTTTCAAGATAATTCAGTGATAAAATGGTTGAGATATGGTCCCATTGGGAAATAAGAAAGTGTGCCGTTACTAATATACCCCGCGCTGTCAGGAAATAATAATTAGACAATCTTAACTGTCGTTAGGGACATGAACTGTCGTTTGGCGGGCATTAATTTGTCATGGACCACTTTCTCCACCTGTTCTCACAAGTAAAACGCTAACTTACCATCAACATTAAGTAAGACCCTGTAAACGAGGTGTTGGATTGTTCTATATCTAATCACTGTCATTCAAATAGCTATACATCCGAAAACATCGCAAGGATTCAAGGATGTTTTCTGGCGATTTTACAAGTCTAAATCAAATTCAATCAAATTGATACGTAATTGCTAAAGATTAAGAGAAAGGCAAAATTAAATTGGTAAAAAAGCAACGTACTTTTCTATATGTTCTATTTATCCTGCATAATTTATGCAATGTCCTATGTTCGTATTTATAAAAATTATTTCATCAACATTTTCAATTTTAACCACGATATTTTAGTTTCCGCGAAAACATATAGCATATATCTTATATATATGGAAATTAATTTAGTCACTCGTGCTTTAAAATACTAAAGTTTCCACCTAACACAATGAAAAATAGACCAATATTCATCAAGATACCAGTTATTTTCTATTCGTTTCATTTTACTTCTCTATCCTAGGTCTAGACTATGCCTTCTGATACCAGTGTATCTACATAATGTATTTCAATATGCCGCGATATCTACTTACTCCTTGTGATACTAAACAGTGGGGTGCAAATGTCGAAGAAAATTAACATAAATATCAAAATGCAATCTATTTATTCTACTAAAAGTAAAAATGAAAAAAAATATAAAGATATCCCACTAAAACGATATTTTCAGTGTAAATGCTGCGGTCAATATTGAGTGAAAATATAAAAAACTGATATTTCTACTCGGGTTGAAAATACCACATATATTTTCACCGTAAAACCTTATATGACACAGTGAAAAATGTAATAAACGGTTGTTCTAGCTCCGCAAAAATGATTGGGAAGTTGCCATACCTTGAAATGACGACGACTTGTTGTGTCAGAGATATAATAAGGTAGTCCAGGACAACATGTGTTTGATTTCTCGTTTTCATTAATGAAAACAATTGGGGCTACAAATAACTTTTCGAAATTGCGACAAAGTATCAAACTTGTTATTTACCACGGCTATTATAATCCAATGCCATATCTTGTTATAGCAACTTTATAAAGCAATAAAAAGCGAATATAATACAAAGTTGTATTAATACTCCTATACATTAATGTTGGTTAAAAGATAACCAATTTAATCTGAAAATCTGAAACTAGAAATAGGTATTCATAGTTTCTTTGTTCTATGAATTTAA